>NC_028645.1:35234519-35257578 GCF_001406875.1 Solanum pennellii | reverse complement strand
TTTTTGCTTTCCAAGGAAGTAATTGACCGAACAATAGTAATAATAGGTTAAAGTTAAGTCTAAACTGTTTTCCTCGTGGGAACGATCCCAACCTCACTAGTTGGGTTATTTACTTGACACGACCGCTTTACTTCTTATTTGAGAAGTAAGTTTGAGCGTATCAACGTCATGGACGTTCTTTGACGTTTTGGTTTCTAGACCTCCTAAATGACTTATATTCAATGGACCTTAAAAGAGTATCTAAGCCTTATGACACTTAGTCTCTAGAACACGTCTTGGATTTTCAAAGTGTTACATTATCCCCCCGTCGGGAACATTCTTCCCCGAATGACAGTAAAATATTTTGAAGGAAGGAATAGACTCTAGACATTCAGATCAACCAACAACTATACATAATAAAAACAATCTTATCATTTACACAAGGCAATCCAAAACTTAAATTACAACACATAAGGCTAAAAATCACATTATGAGGAATTTCCTTCTCACAACAACTACATGAGCTCAACGTATTATATATGAGTCAATTATTGCATATCTTAACTTATAAACATGCTAAATATCATTTCATAATAACTCACCATTTCAACATGCACAACATAACTCAAAACAATAAGAATTGCAAATTTTCAAGCCTAAATGCACTTTTCACTATAAGTTCACTATAATAACACGAAAAATTCACATTTTGCAAAACATCACCAAAAATCAAGACACATGAATGTTTAGTCATTATTTTCATTATTCATAAGAACAACTAACCTTAGTTACCAAATATATTAGGGTAACGAGATTTCATGTCGGCCTCAGCCTCCCATGTTGCTCCCTCAACTAGGTGATTCCTCCATAACACCTTTACGAAAGCCACATCTTTATTCCTTAACTTCTTTATTTTTTCTATCAAGGATTTGAACCGAAACCTACTCACAAGAGAGTTTATCCTTCACACCAAGACCCTCAATAGGAAGAATAGACTCAATAGACTCGAGGTCACCGATACACTTCTTATGCATAGAAACGTGGAAAACCGGATAACCCGAAACCAAATCACTAGGGAGTTTCAATTCATAGGCAACCTTACCAACCCTTTGCAAGATTTCAGAGGGACCCACATAACGAGGACTCAACTTCCCCTTCTTGCCAAATCTAACCACACTTTCATGGGAGAAACTTTTAAATACACTTTATCACCTTCTTCAAACTCTAATTGACTTCTCCTATGATTGATATGAGACTTTTGCCAACTATAGGTTGTTTGCAACCGTTTCCTTATGTTATGAACCTTCTCCAAGGTCATATAAATCAAATCAGGACCCAAAAGTGTAGACTCACTCACTTTAAACCATCCAGTTGGAGACCTACACCTCCTACCATAAAAGGCTTCATAAGGAGCCATGGATATGGATGAATGGTAGCTATTATTGTAAGAAAACTCAACCAAAGGAAAATGATTATCCCAATTTTCCTTGAAATCAACAATACAAGCTCCAAGCATATCTTCATGGTTTTGAATAGTACGTTCTGCTTGACCATCCATTTGAGGATGAAAAGCAGCGCTTAAACTTACCTTGGTACCTAACCCTTGTTGGAATGACCTCGAAAATGTAGATGTAAATTGTTCACCCCTAGCCGATATGATGGATAATGGAATACCATGGCGACACACAACCTCATCTATGAAGATCCATGTATAATTGTCCGCTGAATAAGTAGACTTGACGGGAATTAAATGAGCGGATTCGGTTAACCTATCCATAATCACCCATATAGAATCATATTGTTTTTGTGTTCGAGGCAAGCCTACCACAAAATCTATATTGATGTCTTCCCACTTCCAAGTAGGAACTTGGATTTCTTGAAGTAAACCACCCAGCTTTTGATGCTCAGCATTCACTTGTTGGCAATTTGTACACTTACCACTAAATTCCGCTCCGTGCTTTTTCAAACCTTCCTACAAAAACACTTCCCTAAGGTCATGATACATCTTAGTTGAACCTGGATGAATGGAGTAACGAGACCCATGAGATTCCTCAAGAATCCGATTTCTCAAACCATCTACATTGGGAACACACAACCTTCCTTGATACCATAAGACACCATCCCCCCCAAAGAGAATGATTCATTAATCTTGACGAGAACCAATTATTTCAACTCCATCAATGGTTGATCAAGGTGTTGTTTGGACTTCACCTCAACAACCAAAGATGACTCATTTTTATGGTGGACCATAAAACCACCATTAGGAGAATCTTCCAACCTCACACCCAACCTAGCCAACCTATGAACATCTTCGCTAGGTCTTTCTTGGCTTCATCTATATGAAACACACTACCCATGTTCGTACGACTTAGAGTATCTGCAACCACATTGCCTTTGTCGGGGTGATAGAGAACACTCATGTCGTATTCTTTAAAAAATTCCAACCACCTTATTTGTCGGAGATTCAACTCCTTTTGAGTGAACACATATTGGAGACTCTTGTGGTCGGTATACACATCAACATGAACACCATACAAGTAATACCTCCACATTTTCAAGGCAAATACCATGAACGCTAACTCAATATCATGAGTTGGATAGTTTCTCTCACCTTAAGTTGTCTAGAGGCATAACCTACCACTTTCCCATGTTGCATAAGCACACGACCTAAACCCACTCGGGATGCATCATAATATACAACTAAACCCTTTGTACCCTCCAGTAAAGTCAACACCACATCAGAAATAAGTCTATCTTTCAAGATTTGGAAGCTTCTCTCATATGCCTCCGACCACTCAAATTTCTTACTCTTTTGGGTCAAAGTAGTCAAGGGACATGCAATGCATGCAAAACCATCCACAAACCTCGGATAATAACCTCGAGACCAAAGAAACTCTTATTGTCAGTTGGAGTCAATGTTATAGGCCAACTCTTGACCGCCTCGGTTTTCCTTAAATCAACCTCAACTCCCTCACTAGAGAAGATATGACCAAGAAACGCCACCTACCTCAACAAAAACTCACAGTTGCTATACTTGGCAAATATTTGGTGTTTCTTAAGCACTGGTAACACCACCCTCAAACGGTCTATATGATCACCCTAATTTGTTGAATATACCAAGATGTCGTGAATAAAAAAAATGATAAACGAATATAGGTAACTTCGAAACACCCTATTCATGAGATCCATAAATGTCGTCAAGGCATTAGTGAGACCAAAGGACATTACTAAGAACTCATTGTTACCATATCTAGTCGAAAATGCAATTTTCGGTATATCCTCACCTCTCACCCTAAGTTGGTGATACCCCGATCTCAAGTCAATCGTAGAAAAGTAGCTTGCCCCTTGGAGTTGATCAAACAAGAAGTCAATCCGAGGGAGAGGATACTTGTTCTTAATAGTGACTTTATTGAGTTGGTGATAACCAATGCACATTCTAAGGGACCCAACCTTCTTCTTCACAAACAATACCAGAGTACCACATGGAGGCCTTTTTTCTAGTAAATCCTTGAGTTGGGCCTTCAACTCTTTGAATTCGGTCGGATCCATCCAATAAGGAGGAATTGAAATGGGATTTGTATCCGGTAACAAGTCAATACGAAAATCAATTTTTCGTTCTGGAGGAATACGAGGAAGATTATTAGGAATAACCTCCAGAAATTCCCTTATTTTACGGACCGACTTAATGGGAGGAATTTCGTAGTCTAAATCTTGGACTCTTACTATAAGGCATAAACACCCTTCAAAGATCATTTTACTAGCTTTCAAACAAGAGATGGTACGACCACTAGGAATAGAATTTCCCCCCTTCCACTCTTAAACGGGCTCATTTGGAAAGTTAAATTTCACCACCCTTGTTCTACAATCTATAGAGGCAAACAAAGCAAGCAACCAATCCATACCCAATAAGACATCAAAATCAAACATATAAAGTTCTACTAGGTCAACATAAGTAACTCAATTGGGAAACATTATAGGACAATTTCTATAAACCCTTTTTGCAACAACCAACTCACCCACCGGGGTAGACACCATAAAAAGTTCATTTAGAATGTCGGGTAAGATATCAAATTTCTTATCTATCAAGGGAGTAACAAAAGATAAGGTATATCTAGGATCATGTAAATCATATATATCAATGGAAAATACTTTCAACATACCAGTCACCACGTCGGGAGAAGTCTCTAGCTCACCTTTAGAGTGGACAACATAGAAGGAATTGTTTTTCGGAGCATCTTGAACCACTTGATTGAGCTTGACCACTACCCTTGTATTGGCCCTTCACATTAGGGAAATTCCTAACCTCGTCGCCACTCTTGCCACAACAAAAAAAATACCCATTCAAACTAGACTTTTACCAACATGGCCCTTTCCACACTTGACACAAGTAGGCTCCTTGTTCGGTGAACTAGTATCCCTTCCCTTTTTAGGCTTAGGGTTATACACCCTATCATCACGAGCCTTTGGGAGATTGGAAGAAACTCAATTGGAAACTGTCTTCTTGAACCTACGCTTGTCTTGATTCTAAGGCCTACCCTTTGAAGAACCACAATCAAAAGATCTTGCCCTCTTGGCATCTACTCTTCCTCTTAGCCCTTGGTTTGAATATTCCTTACAGAAAGGATGTCCTTAAGGCAGCTCCTTTCAAAAAACCCTCAGTACACAAAGAAAAGGAAATTGTTACTGTTGAAGATATAAACAAAGTCTTTGAACAGAATAATTATACTAACCAAGTTCTTCATGTTGTATGAAAAAAAATTGAGGAATCAAAGTATAATTACAGCGGTACCAGTCAAATTGGTAACAAACCTAGTTCTTCCAAATCAGGTTTCAATCTAGAGACCAATCCTATATTTAAAATCCATAAATTTTCCCCAGAGGATTTTCCCAAACCAACCTCTGAGTTTACTAATTCCCCGTAAATCCTTGAAAGGATTAGTGATCAACTTAAAAGAATTAAGATCTCTCAAGGAGATAAAGTAGGAGCCATTAAAGAGAGGCTCCCACATTCCAAGAACTTTTATCCCAGACCTTCTTTTCCAGACATCCAGTTTGAAGAAAATCATATGCATTCACAAGGTGTTGCAGATGGTACTGGTATAACAGAATGGAACATAGATGTAATGTCTGATGGCCAAATCTATAACAAACTCCAAGAAATGGGAAAGAATGTTACAGCCTATAAGTGGAAAGGAAGCACTGATAAGCAGGCCGCTAATAAGATAGTTGCAGGTTTCACAGGTACTTTAAGAAATTGGTGGGACAATTATCTCACAGAACTTAACAGAAATGATATTCTTGATGCTGTTGCAAGCAAGAATGTTGTTAAGGTTGAAGGAGAACATACTACTACTACTTTAGGGGTAGTAGAGGATGTTAGAGCCACCCTTCTCTATAGCATAGCAAAGCATTTCGTGGGGGAACCACGACTTTTCCAAGACAGAAGTTTGGAAATATTAAACAATCTATACTGCAAGAAATTAACTGATTTCAGGTGGTATAAAGATATGTTTATAACTAAGGTCATGCTAAGAGATGACTGTAACAATGATTATTGGAAAGAAAGATTCCTTCGTGGTTTACCTCCTCACTTTGCAGAAAAGGTCCGATCTAAGATAAGGGATCGATGTGAAGGAAAGATCCCATATTCAGAAATGACTTATGGAGATCTTACCAGCGTAGTTCACTTCGTAGCCATGGAGCTATGTACAGACCGTAAGTTAAAGGAACAACTTAAGAAAGATCAAAAATTTTGGAGTAACGATCTTGGAAGTTTTTGTCAAGACTTTGGATTCCCTAGTCTGAAACCACCTTCTGCTAAGAAGCTTCCCAAGGTTGAACGATCAAGAAAATCCTCTCCTGAAAAGAAGTCGTCTAAGAGAAAAGGAACTTCTAAGGGTAAGAGAAGCAAAAGGGCTTCTCACAAAACTTCTGATGAATGTTGGACTTGTGGAAATTCAAGACACAAGTCTCCTTTATTTTTTAATTCTGCACGATCCGTTTTATGGTATCAATTCCATGCGAAGCATATTCTTTACATAGAGAGAGAGCATTCAGGAAAATTTTAGTAGTGAAGATTTTCTGATGCTTAGAATGAGAAAATACATTGCCTTATATAGGCAAGAAATTAAAGACAAAGAGATAAGGAAATCTGAAAGCTTCTCTTCTGATTGGCTATTGATTTCCGTCCGTTACTTTTGATAAAGTAAAAAGCATTCTTATCTTTATCTTTATCTTTATTCTTTTGATAAAGTTGTTTGTCGTCTTTTCTTTTTGAAAAGTAAAATTGTCTGCCATTTCATTGTTGATGATGCTCTGTAGACCATGCTTTGTGGGTCAGAGTTCATTTTAATAATTTAATCAAAAGGAAATTCTATCTCTTTGAGACTCTTCCTCTTCTTTCTAGATAATTCCAGCTCTATGAGCCTCTATCGGAAAGACTAGTTATTCCGTATTTTAATATCCTCAACTAGAGATTAATCATAAAATGGATTTGAATAAGACTGTGCCATAGGCCTTAGGGTTGCTCATTGTCTTCAGAATCTAGATCTGACAAGGCTTTTTGTAGTCTATATTTTTAGTTCATTTTTAGATAAAGACTTCTGGGGAGATCTTCTAGAGATACATTGATTAACAACTGCAACTTATTTTGGAGCTGGAGACCATCCTTTAATCAGAACCTCTCTCGACAGATACTTGATCCTGTCGAATTCTGCAATACAAAAGGTCCAACTAATAATATAAGATATTCTTTTTTGAATAAAGTATTTATGTAGTTTTATGTTCTCTGGGAGAGAAGATATGTCTTGATCTAGTTGGAACGAACAGAATTTGTCCGCAAAGTTTTTGGGTAGAACTTGCATGTTTCCGCCAAAACAGTTCCACCATTCATAAAACCACCTTGAGATGACTTTCTTGGTCACATCTGGGCTATATTTGACAAACCATGTGTGAGTAGTTGGTCTAAGATATAAGAAGTTGAACCAGGCTGATCTGTAGTCATGCCAATTGAATGTTTGAGGTCTGTGTTCCCTCGTAAGTTAATAGGTGTATGCAAGTGATCTACCAGCCACTCAAAAGGAGATAAAATTTTCTTGATAGTCACTTTAGAGTAAGCGATACTATCAGGGTCATAGATATCATTAAGTTTATGCTCAACCTCAATTGAGCCTGTATCAACAAGGATAAATTCAAAGTATTTTCTAGTTTTTAGAGGATTATACGTATCCACATAATTTCTATTAGAAAATAAAGGTTTACCAAGATGCTTTACCTCAAAATTTTCATATTCTTTGTCAAGGGCTAAAATTGGGGAGACCTGCAAAGAGATGATTTCAAAGGTTTCTCGTACCATTGTAGTTGTTTTATCTGTAGTAGAAGCAGTAGTTGGTGCAACCGCTTCTTTGAAGCTTTCAGGAGCTTTCATTATGTAAGAATGTTTGGTTTGAGGGGAGGAATATCTGGGTATTCCTGTTGGTGAGTGTGAACAGGATTCAGCAACTTGTTTAAAAGGTTTATTAGAGCTCGGAGGCAAAGGAGGAAAAGGAGTTATTGAAAAGGCTGGGTTAATGGGTGGCAGGCTTGCTAAAGGTGAGAATTTGTTTTGGTCACTCGAAGATGGCCTGATAGCAAAGGGTTTTGCTGAAGGTTTTCCTTCAAGACTCTTCCCTTTGTTTTTGAAAGGGCTTCCTGTTATGGCTCTTGAAGAGGGCCTCATTTTGATTTTCCCTGCAAGAATTCACGAGTTAGAAATCTGGCAACGAATTATTTTCGCCTTAAATAAACTCAATTTTGAAATCAAAACTAGATAATAAGGCTTGCCACCTAGCAAAAATTTGTTTAGAAACAATATTCTTAACATCCTTTTGGAGGATCTCTTTAGCATATTTGCAATCTACTCTAAGCAGAAATTCTTTATTAACCAAGTCATCTTGGAACTTGGTTATACAGAGAACGATAGCAAGGATCTCCTTTTGGACTGTGCTATAATTTTTTTGGGCGGAATTCCAGATTACTGAAGAATAACGGACTAATTGTTCAGGTGAACCGGGGCTTTTCCTTTGCTTAAGGATTCCAGCGTATCCGCTGTCAGATGCATCAGTCTCAACGATCATGAAGAATTCAGGGTTGGAAATACCCAAACAAGGAAGGTTTTTAACCATATCTTTAAGGAGGATAACTGCCTTGGTTTGTTCATCATTCCATGGTGAAGGATTTTTCTTTAACCTATCAAAGAGAGGCTTACAGATATGCCGAACTTTTGGAATGAAGTCAGCTACGTAGTTGATACTTCCAAGAAATCTCTGCAACTGAGTTTTATCAAAAATGACATTGGGGAATTTATCAGAAAACTCAATAGATCTGCAAATGGGTTTGTAGGTGCCTTGAAAAAGATCATGCCCTAAAATCTGATTTTTGTTTGAAATAATTTTATTTTCTTAGCACTAATGACCAAACCATTGTGCTTAATGATTTTGAAGAAAATATTTAAATGTTTAAAATGAGAATCAATGTCTTCGGAAAAGATTAAAACATCATCAATATAAACAATTGAAAAATGACTAATATGATTGAAAATAGAATTCATAATATTTTGAAATTCTGAAGGGGCATTTTTGAGACCAAAAGGCATAACATTCCATTCATATTGTCCAAACGGGACATTGAAAGCTGTTTTATATTTATCTTTTTCGGCAATTTGAATTTGCCAAAACCCCGATTTTAAATCAAACTTGCTATAAATATTTGATTTAAAAGTTCTTTTTAAGAGATCCCTTTTGTTAGGAATCGGGTAACGAATCCATTTTAAAACAGAGTTTAAAGGTTTATAATTAATCACCAATCTAGGTGCACCTCGTTCTTGTTCAGCTGCATTGTTAACGTAAAAGGCTGAACAACTCCAGGGTGATTTAGAAGGGCGAATAATTTTATTATTCAAAAGGGTATGAATTTCTATTTTACAGATTTCCATTAATTCATGGTTCATCTGAATAGGTCTAGCTTTTGTGGACATAGCCTTTTCATCAAAATCATCAATGTATGGTAAATCAATAACATGAGATTTTCTATCCCAAAAAGTGTTTGGAAATTTTGAGCAAATTTCTTTTTCAAATCTCTTTTGAAGATTGGTTATTTTAGTAACCACCTCCGGGGTTTTTAAAATTTGCTCAATTTTTTTAATTTTAATATCATCTTTCAAAAAACTAATTTGGTTAATTTTGAAAGCAGTTTGTTGATATAAAAATTTACTTTCTTCAATAGAAAGTTTCTTCATAAATGGGAAGGAAATTTGTTTCCCTAAAATTTTTGTTTTGATCGAATCAAAATCTGAAATATAAGGTTTAATTTGGGTAATGAAAGGTATACCCAAAATAATTTCCTCATTAATGTTTTTTGTTATAACAAAATCATTAGCAAGGCAGATACCGTCATTGCAGATATGAGCATTAGAAAGCTTATAATTTATACAGATACGCTCACCAGTCGCACTGTATAATTTAGTAGTTCCTTTCTGGAGGTACTTGGTAGGGATGAGTCCTTCAACAATGCAATTGCGATCTGCACCACTGTCTAACAACGCAATTTTGTTAAGTACAAAATAAGAATTAACGACAACTTTAATCATAATGTGATAACTCTGAGGTCTCACTTTAGTGATCATACTAATACCTGCATCATTGATACCTTTAGGTGATGAAGGGGCTGATTTATCGGAAGATTCTTCATCTTCTGAGGCAGCAATCTCTTTCCCTTTGAGAGATACATCATTGTCTTTAAGAAATTGATTTGCTAGGGCATGAATTTCAACTTTGTGAAGTCTGGATTTTACTTCACGTACTTCTTCTTTGAGAAGTTTTACCTCTGCTCTAAGATCACTGTTAGAGGGTTCTTCCTTTTTATCAGTATATCTTTGCATGATTTGTTTCATGCTGAAAGGAGTTACGTTCCTTGTAATCTCTTTATCCTTTTGCTTTAAGACAAGCTTTTTGAGTTCAAGGAGATAGCTTCTTCGTGCTTCATCATCTTTGATGTGCTCGATGGTGGAAAAGAGAATCTCTGCAGAGTCTTCAGAGAGAACTCTAATTGATTGATTGCCACAATGACAAACTGCTCCTTCACAGTTGCATCCGTGATTACTGCTATCTGAATCATCCTGAGCAATATTGAGGAACTCTTCATCCTCAGTTCCGCTTTCTTCTCCTGAAGAAAATTCTGATTCAGATTCTTCTTCATTGAGAATGGTTAGAAACTTTTCTTTAGTTTCTTCATCTATTTGAAGAAGATTGATTTTCTTTCTTTTCTTCTTGTTTCTTGGACAATTAGGAGACTTGTGTCCTGATTTTTCCATAAGTCCAACATTCATCAGAAGTTTTGTGAGAAGCCCTTTTGCTTCTCTTACCCTTAGAAGTTCCTTTTCTCTTTGAGGACTTCTTTTCAGGAGACGATTTTCTTGATCGTTCAACCTTGGGAAGCTTCTTAGCAGAAGGTGGTTTCAGACTAGGGAATCCAAAGTCTTGACAAAAACTTCCAAGCTCGTTAATTGAAAATTTTTTATCTTTCTTAAGCTGTTCCTTTAACTTAAGGTCTGTGCATAGCTCCGTGGCTACGAAGTGAATTAAGCTGGTAAGATCTCCATAAGTCATTTCTGAATATGGGATCTTTCCTTCACATCGATCACTTATCTTAGATCGGACCTTTTCTGCAAAGTGAGGAGGTAAACCACTAAGGAATCTTTCTTTCCAATAATCATTGTTACAGTCATCTCTTTGCATGATCTTAGTTATAAACATATCTTTATACCACCTGAAATCACTTAATTTCTTGCAGTATAGATTGTTTAATATTTCCAATCTTCTGTCTTGGAAAAGTCGTGGTTCCCCCATGAAATTTTTTGCTATGCTATAGAGAAGGGTGGCTGTAGCATCCTCTACTACCTCTAATGTAGTAGTAGTATGTTCTCCTTCAACCTTAACAACATTCTTGCTTGCAACAGCATCAAGAATATCATTTCTGTTAAATTCTGTGAGATAATTGTCCCACCAATTTCTTAAAGTACCTGTGAAACCTGCAACTATCTTAATAGCTGCCTACTTATCAGTGCTTCCTTTCCACTTATAGGCTGTAACATTCATTCCCATTTCTTGAAGTTTGTTATAGATTTGGCCATCAGCCATTCCATCTATGTTCCATTCTGTTATACCAATACCATCTGCAACACCTTGTGGATGCATATGATTTTCTTCAAACTGGACGTCGTGAAAAGAAGGTCTGGGAAAAAAGTTCTTGGAATGTGGGAGCCACTCTTTAATGGCTCCTACTTTATCTCCTTGAGAGATCTTAATTCTTTTAAGTTTCTCACTAATCCATTCAAGGATTTCCGGGGAATTACTAAACTTAGAGGTTGGTTTGGGAAAATCCTCTGGGGAAAATTATGGATTTTAAATATAGGATTGGTCTCTAGATTGAAACCTGATTTGGAAGAACTAGGTTTGTTACCAATTTGACTGGTACCGCTGTAATTATACTTTGATTCCTCAATTTGTTTTGATACAACATGAAGAACTTGGTTAGTATAATTATTCTGTTCAAAGACTTTGTTTATATCTTCAACAGTAACAATTTCCTTTTCTTTGTGTACTGAGGGTTTTTTGAAAGGAGCTGCCTTAAGGACATCCTTTCTGTAAGGGATATTCAAACCTTCAAGAGGTGCAGTAACACTTTCGACAACCTTATCTTTGGTGTGCCACCTATTAATCAGGACATGAAGCGATGAACTATTTTCACCGATTTGTCCTGTGGCTTCAACCATTTGAAGAATTCAATTTCCGTTTTGAATCTCTTCATATCTTTGAACCATTTGTCTTTGAATAAGACCCTTTGTTCTTTTGTGTATGTATCTACATACCAAGCTTTCTTTAAAGCATGCTTTGGGCTAACCCACCATTTATTGATCCTTTTTAAGTCAGGAGTAAACTTGTCGACTGACTTAATGGTTCCAATAGAATATTTCTTCTTGTGAGAAGGATCTTTCATTTCGCTAGGAGTAGGGCTTCCTGCAAAAGAAGATTCATAAAAAACCTTTGGGATGGTTTGGGTTAAGTCTACCCCACGAAACTTACCATGTTGTTCTAAAACCTCCATGGTTTCATATAGATGTTCATCTCCCTCCTGGGTCTTTGAAGTAGAAGGTCTAGAAATAGACATTCGCTTGCTGGAAGACTCTAGATTGAAAGAATTAGATCTGAGAAATTTTAAGTTAACAGATCCATCAGAAAATTGAAGGATACTTTCTATGGAAGATCTAGAGGGTTGAATGGGAAGAGGGTCAGTAATGGATAGGTTTACTTGATTAAGTAAGCTTATGGGGATTTGATTAGTTATTGGACAAGTGAACTTAAAGAGGGTCATGATTGATGGTCTTACTTTGGTTATGTTATAATGAACTATTATTTATGCTTCTGCTTATTTATAACTTGATGATAGAGTTACTTGACTATGTATTCAATTACATAATATGCATGTTGACTTAAGTAGTTTTGACTTGGTATGGTATTTTTGAATGTGCATATAGGTTTTAAAAGTAAATTGCATACTTAATGAAATGTCCTCTTTTATCATGTTTTCATGATATGTGTGCATATGGTCTCATACTTAGTACAAGTTGTGTACTAACCCCATTTCTTCCTTTTTCTCAACATTTTAGGTTTTGGTCGTTGAAGGGCTTTTGGCGACGACTTGAAGAAGACTTAGATACCTAAATCATCCAAGTAGGGTTGGTCCTCACTTTCCGAGGGCGATGTCACTATCAAGCCTATGATATTACTTTATTGTTCAAGACTTTTATGTTTCTTTCTTTTTCATCTTGATATTGAAGGTTGTATGACCTATATGTCATATTGCTTCATTAATGTATGGGATAGGCCCTATGCGATATACTCTTATTAGCTGGTTATGAGACGATACGACTATTTGAGACTATGTTATGCTCTATATTTTTATGTTCAATAAAATTAGAAGACTAAGTAATGTCTTATACGAAGGGTCTATGTATACTCAATATATATCTATTAAGTGTATGTATACGTCTATGCAAAACTCAATGTAGAAGTAGTAAAAATTTTTAAATTTAACCTATGAATGTAATGATGTAAGCTAAGAAGCTAGTCTTAGTCCTTAAAGAGGACGACGACGCCAGTTACATCAAGGGGGTATTCCCGGATGTAAAAAACTTTGTATCAGAGCATAAGGTTGAATATCTTTGAGTCGATGTCTCTCTCAACCATGTCTATGTAGATTCATAATCATAATTGTGAATATTTCAACACTTATGGATAGGAATCTGTCCTTCTTAGGAAACTCTCACTTTCTTTGAAGTCCAATATCGTGCCTCTAGAGTGTTAGCTCTATGTTCTTTTGCATATAAACCTTTTATTGTGATTATAGGCAATGAATACTCGAAGGAATGCAACACGAAGACTAGAGGAAGAGATCGCTAATGCGGGAGCTCCTCCCCAGGTGATCAAGTCCCCTCTCTTGATGAAGATATGAATGATAATCAAGTCCGGTCGATCCTCCGTTGACGGATTATTCCATAAGGGTTGCTCTCTTCTAAATGGTTCAAGCCATTACTAACCAAGAACAAGCCGCCACTACTCAATCTCAAGCCATGACGACCCAAGATAATAGGGAGATTGTACCCCAAGCAAACAAACAAGTTGCTACCATGGCCTCTCGTCTAAGGGATTTCACTAGGATGAATCTCCCTACATTCTATAGGTCCAAGGCTGAAGAAGACCCCCAAGAGTTCATTGAAGAAATCTATAAGATCCTCTGTGTTATGGGGTTGTCTACTAGTGAGAAGGCTGAGTTAGCCACTTACCAACTCAAAGATGTGGCTCCAACTTGGTATGTCCAATAGAGGGACAATAGGCCGTTAAGGGGTGGACCGGTGACTTGGGAAGTTTTCAAGAAGGCTTTTCTTGATAGATTCCTTCCTAGGGATAAGAGGGAAGCTAAAGTGGTGGAGTTCATCAACCTTCATCAAGGAGGTATGAGTGTGCTTGCATACTCCTCGAAATTCACTAAATTGTCAAAAAATATATGCTCCTTCTTTGGTTTCTGACCCTAGAGATGAAATGAACCTCTTTGTGACGGGAGTGTCGGATGACTTGCAAGAAGTTTTTCATTCGACTGCGCTACATGAAAATATGAACATTTCTCGTCTCATGGTTCATGCTCAACAAGTGGAAGAGGCAAGGGATAAGAGGAAGAGTAGATGCCAAGAGGGTAAGATCTTTTGATTGTGGTTCTTCAAAGGGTAGGCTTGAGAATCAAGTCAAGCGTAGGTTCAAGAAGACAGTTTCCAATTGAGTTTCTTCCAATTTCCCAAAGGCTCGTGATGATAGGGTGTATAACCCTAAGCCTAAAAAGGGAAGGGATACTAGTTCACCGAACAAGAAGCCTACTTGTGTCAAGTGTGGAAAGGGCCATGTTGGTAAAAGTCTAGTTTGGATGGGTATTTTTTTTGTTGTGGCAAGAGTGGCGACGAGGTTAGGAATTTCCCTAATGTGAAGGGCCAATACAAGGGTAGTGGTCAAGCTCAATCAAGTGGTTCAAGATGCTCCGAAAAATAATTCCTTCTATGTTGTCCACTCTAAAGGTGAGCTAGAGACTTCTCCCGACGTGGTGACTGGTATGTTGAAAGTATTTTCCATTGATGTATATGATTTACATGATCCTAGATATACCTTATCTTTTGTTACTCCCTTGATAGATAAGAAATTTGATATCTTACCCGACATTCTAAATGAACTTTTTATGGTGTCTACCCCGGTGGGTGAGTTGGTTGTTGCAAAAAGGGTTTATAGAAATTGTCCTATAATGTTTCCCAATAGAGTTACTTATGTTGACCTACTAGAACTTGATATGTTTGATTTTGATGTCTTATTGGGTATGGATTGGTTGCTTGCTTTGTTTGCCTCTATAGATTGTAGAACAAGGGTGGTGAAATTTAACTTTCCAAATGAGCCCGTTTTAGAGTGGAAGGGGGAAAATTCTATTCCTAGTGGTCGTACCATCTCTTGTTTGAAAGCTAGTAAAATGATCTCTAAAGGGTGTTTATGCCTTATAGTAAGAGTCCAAGATTTAGACTCCGAAATTCCTCCCATTAAGTCGGTCCGCAAAGTAAGGGAATTTCTGGAGGTTTTTTCCTAATAATCTTCCTGGTATTCCTCCAGAACGAAAATTTGATTTTCGTATTGACTTGTTACCGGATACAAATCCCATTTCAATTCCTCCTTATTGGATGGCTCTGACCGAATTCAAAGAGTTGAAGGCTCAACTCAAGGATTTACTAGAAAAAAGGCCTCCATGGGGTACTCTGGTATTGTTTGTGAAGCAGAAGGTTGGGTCCCTTTAGAATGTGCATTGATTATCACCAACTCAATAAAGTCACTATTAAGAACAAGTATCCTCTCCCTCGGATTGACTTCTTGTTTGATCAACTCCAAGGGGCAAGCTACTTTTCTACGATTGACTTGAGATCGGGGTATCACCAACTTAGGGTGAGAGGTGAGGATATACCGAAAATGTCATTTTCGATTAGATATGGTAACAATGAGTTCTTAGTAATGTCCTTTGGTCTCACTAATGCCTTGACGACATTTATGGATCTCATGAATAGGGTGTTTCGAAGTTACCTATATTCGTTTATCATTTTTTTATTTACGACATCTTGGTATATTCAACAAATTAGGGTGATCATATAGACCATTTGAGGGTGGTGTTACCAGTGCTTAAGAAACACCAAATATTTTCCAAGTATAGCAACTGTGAGTTTTTGTTGAGGTAGGTGGCGTTTCTTGGTCATATCATCTCTAGTGAGGGAGTTGAGGTTGATTTAAGGAAAACCGAGGCGGTAAATAATTGGCCTATACCATTGACTCCACCTGACATTAAGAGTTTCTTTGGTCTAGTGGGTTATTATTGGAGGTTTGTGGATGGTTTTGCGTGCATTGCATGTCCATTGACTACTTTGACCCAAAAGAGTAAGAAATTTGAGTGGTCGGAGGCATATGAGAGAAGCTTCCAAATCTTGAAAGATAGACTTATTTCTGAGGTGGTGTTGACTTTATTGGAGGGTACAAAGGGTTTAGTTGTATATTATGATACATCCCGAGTGGGTTTAGGTCGTGTGCTTATGCAACATGGGAAAGTGGTAGGCTATGCCTCTAGACAACTTAAGGTGAGAGAAACTATCCAACTCATGATATTGAGTTAGCGGTCATGGTATTTGCCTTGAAAATGTGGAGGTATTACTTGTATGGTGTTCATGTTGATGTGTATACCGACCACAAGAGTCTCCAATATGTGTTCACTCAAAAGGAGTTGAATCTCCGACAAATAAGGTGGTTGGAATTTTTGAAAGATTACGACATGAGTGTTCTCTATCACCCCGACAAAGGCAATGTGGTTGCAGATACTCTAAGTCGTACGAACATGGGTAGTGTGTTTCATATAGATGAAGCCAAGAAAGACCTAGCGAAGATGTTCATAGGTTGTCTAGGTTGGGTGTGAGGTTGAAAGATTCTCCTAATGGTGGTTTTATGGTCCACCATAAAAATGAGTCATCTTTGGTTGTTGAGGTGAAGTCCAAACAACACCTTGATCAACCATTGATGGAGTTGAAATAATTGGTTCTCGTCAAGATTAATGAGTCATTCTCTTTGGGGGGGATGGTGTCTTAAGGTATCAAGGATGGTTGTGTGTTCCCAATGTAGATGGTTTGAGAAATCGGATTCTTGAGGAATCTCATGGGTCTCGTTACTCCATTCATCCGGGTTCAACTAAGATGTATCATGACCTTAGGGAAGTGTTTTTGTAGGAAGGTTTGAAAAAGCACAGAGCGAAATTTAGTGGTAAGTGTACAAATTGCGAACAAGTGAATGCTGAGCATCAAAAGCCGGGTGGTTTACTTCAAAAAATCCAAGTTCCTACTTGGAAGTGGGAAGACATCAATATAGATTTTGTGGTAGGCTTGCCTCGAACACAAAAACAATATGATTCTATATGGGTGATTATGGATAGGTTAACCAAATCCGCTCATTTAATTCCCGTCAAGTCTACTTATTCAGCGGACAATTATACATGGATCTTCATAGATGAGGTTGTGTGTCGCCCTGGTATTCCATTATCCATCATATCGGCTAGGGGTGAACAATTTACATCTACGTTTTGGAGGTCATTCCAACAAGGGTTAGGTACCAAGGTAAGGTTAAGCGCTGCTTTTCATCCTCAAATGGATGGTCAAGCACAACGTACTATTCAAAACCTTGAAGATATGCTTGGAGCTTGTATTGTTGATTTCAAGGAAAATTGGGATAAGCATTTTCCTTTGGTTGAGTTTGCTTACAATAATAGCTACCATTCATCCATATCCATGGCTCCTTATGAAGCCTTGTATGGTAGGAGGTGTAGGTCTCCAACTGGATGGTTTGAAGTGAGTGAGTCTACACTTTTGGGTCCTGATTTGATTTATATGACCTTGGAGAAGGTTCATAACATAAGGAAACGGTTGCAAACAACCTATAGTTGGCAAAAGACTCATATCGATCATAGGAGAAGTCAATTAGAGTTTGAAGAAGGTGATAAAGTGTATTTAAAAGTTTCTCCCATGAAAGTGTGGTTAGATTTGGCAAGAAGGGGAAGTTGAGTCCTCGTTATGTGGGTCCCTCTGAAATCTTGCAAAGGGTTGGTAAGGTTTCTTATGAATTGAAACTCCCTAGTGATTTGGTTTCGGTTCATCCGGTTTTCCACGTTTCTATGCATAAGAAGTGTATCGGTGACCTCGAGTCTATTGAGTCTATTCTTCCTATTGAGGGTCTTGGTGTGAAGGATAAACTCTCTTGTGAGGAGGTTTCGGTTCAAATCCTTGATAGAAAAAATAAAGAAGTTAAGGAATAAAGATGTGGCTTCCGTAAAGGTGTTATGGAGGAATCACCTAGTTGAGGGAGCAACATGGGAGGCTGAGGCCGACATGAAATCTCGTTACCCTAATATATTTGGTAACTAAGGTTAGTTGTTCTTATGAATAATGAAAATAATGACTAAACATTCATGTGTCTTGATTTGTGGTGAAGTTTTGCAAAATGTGAATTTTTGGTGTTATTATAGTGAACTTATAGTGAAAAGTGCATTTAGACTTTAAAATTTGCAATTCTTATTGTTTTGAGTTATGTTGTGCATGTTGAAATGGTGAGTATTTATGAAATGATATTTAGCATGTTTATAAGTTAAGATATGCAATAATTGACTCATATATGATATGTTGAGCTCATGTAGTTGTTGTGAGAAGGAAATTCCTCATAATGTAATTTTTAGCCTTATGTGTGGTAATTTAAGTTTTGGATTGCCTTGTGTAAATGATAAGATTGTTTTTATTATGTATAGTTGTTGTTTGGTCTGAATGTCTAGAGTCTATTCCTTCCTTCAAAATATTTTACTGTCATTCGCGGAAGAATGTTCCCAAGGGGGGATAATGTAACACTTTGAAAATCCAAGCCGTGTTCTAGAGACTAAGTGTCATAAGTCTTAGATACTCTTTTAAGGTCCATTGAATATAAGTCACTTAGGAGGTCTAGAAACCAAAACGTCAAAGAACGTCCATGACGTTGATACGCTCAAACTTACTTCTCAAATAAGAAGTAAGGCGGTCGTGTCAAGTAAATAACCCAACTAGTGAGGTTGGGATCGTTCCCACGAGGAAAATAGTTTAGACTTAACTTTAACCTATTATTACTATTGTTCGGTCAATTACTTCCTTGGAAAGCAAAAACAATAAAAAGGGGGTTTCTATTTCTAAATAAGTGAAAATAACTAACAAAATTGAAAGAGACACTTAACAGCTTTGAAAATTTGATTTTAATCAATTAATCAAAGTAACTAGGGTTTACGTGTTCCCCACAGG
Source organism: Solanum pennellii (assembly GCF_001406875.1). NCBI lineage: Eukaryota > Viridiplantae > Streptophyta > Magnoliopsida > Solanales > Solanaceae > Solanum > Solanum pennellii. The sequence goes on along the minus strand of NC_028645.1, from coordinate 35,238,635 downwards.
TTCATAACTTGATAATTCTAACTATAACAATTCTTTCCTAGTATCTTGCATGCAAAGTGATAAGTTATGTATTTCTAAATCCTTGGTCCGGCATCTAGAAAATCTCACTCCGCACCTTGGTCCGGCTACGTGTGTTGCTATCCTAACCCTTATCTTTACCTCATATTAAGCATCGTATTCGATATTTGACTAAGTTATTACCTCGTACCAATCAATACTAGCCTATTAGATAGTATACACTAAATCTATGTTAATAATTCTTTTCCTATTATCTACCTCCTTGGTCCGGCAAGTAGCATTAAGGCGAGTTCTAACGTTGATCATCCGTTAAAAAGACTTCTAAGCGAAAGAATTATTAATACATGCAAGACACTATTCTAGAATTGTTATTTTAGTTAGGGTTTATCTCATTATTTGCCTATGGTTCCCACAACCCTAGTTATGGAGTTTAGTTACTCATAGCCATAAACACAATATTCAAATATATTAAATAAGAATTCATGTACTTACTTCAATGAGAAAGAATAAAATCCAAAAGATTGCTTGATTAATCACCAAAAATCACTTGCAAGAATTCTCAAAGTAATCAATAATCTCACAAAAAGTCTAATGATTATCAAGAATCTCACAATACAATGTTTACCAATACGGAGTTTTAACAATCTAAGAGTCTAACTATCAGGTGTCTAACCTCAAAAACGAGGTTTTTCGAACTATTTATAAAAAAACAAAAACCTAATTAAACAAGAATTCTAATTGCTGGAAATCTGCCAAAACGCGGCTGGGTCGACGGACCACGCGACGGACCGTCGTGGTCACAACGGACCGTCGTGGACTCCATCGTCCCATACTTGGTGCAATTTCTTCTGCTGCTTTCTTCATTCCCCTCGACGGCAAGTATGACGGACCGTCATAGGCACAACGGTCCGTCGAGGGTCTTCGTTCCAAAATACTTCAACTCTCGGAATCTGGGTACTGGGATCACTTCTCTGAACTTCACGACGAACCTGCAGGACGGACCGTCATAGCCATGACGGACCGTCACAAGCTTCGTAATCCCACACTTGGTCAGACTTCCCCATCTTCCTTCAGCAGCTGCACTACGCTTCCACCTACGGACCGTCACAGGCACGACGGACCGTCATAAGCTCCGTAGGTGGTCTCTTCTGCATTTTTTCGCTCAAAATCTCCGCATTCAGCTTTGGACAGATTTCCTGCAAAACAAAGAGAAACTTATATCAAAATTAGCACAAAAAGGCTTTCGGACACACTAAACTTAAGGAAAAAGTATTAATTATACCGTGAAACCACGGTATATCAACACCCTCAACTTAAATTCGTTGTTTGTCCTCAAGTGACGCACTATGACTCACTACACAATCTTTGTACAATAGTATCCATGTTTTATCCTTTGCAATCATTTGGCTATCAATCCCGATTAATCTCATCAAATCTATGCATGCTATCACTATTAGGCTTGATTTTTGTGGGATCAGAACATGACACAGACTCACCATGCATTAACACCTATCCTCTTCAATTTCTCACCGAGGTGCTAACAATTCCGGTATTGCAACTAGTGTCCTCACTTTAGAACAAAATCCTCATTTTTCACACAATGATTTCAGTTTGAGTATAAGGATTACTTTTCAACACTCGCTCTCAGAACAAAGTCACACTCATTCATACCTATTGCCATAAGCTTGCCCTTATTTTCACTGCCTTAAGTTCGCTATACAACCCTTAGGATCACGATAGGACTTTTTTAGCTTGTAACATAGGCTCAGGGTCAGGTAGGGTATATTTAGGTATACTTTAGTGACTTTTTGCCCTCCTTGACATATCGGCTAAACCTTCCACTTTCTATTATTTTATCTCGCCCAGTTTCTCATATTCTTTCACCTTGCTATTTTCTCTTCTTTCTTCATTTGTGTAAGTGACTCTCTTCTTTTCTTGTTTGTAATTCTTGTATATTTTTCTTTTTCTTTACTTTTCTTTCAACTAATTCTTGAGTCACTTTACTTTAGTTCTTTCTCTCTCTTAGTTCTTTCAACCCCACTTTCCAGAGCATTCCTCATAATAGCCACCCTCAACTCATGGCTTTGCCATGAGTCAAGGTACACAATACCCATAGTTGGGTCAGAGCCATAACGAAGGTTGTTTACTACATTAGCCACCCTCAACTTATGCTTTTGGCATAAGCTGAGATGCACATGTCCAAGGAGGGACCAGGGCCAACACATTGTTCGCAGAAAAGATCAGTTGGGGTGAAAAAGAAAGGTCTAATTTATTCTCAGATCATTTGGATCAAAGAAGGATAAATTTCATTTGGTTTTCTTTTATTTAGGCTAAAAATGGGCTATATTGAATAAGGGCCTATGATCCTTTCCTAATTGTCTATTACATCTTACTTTTAGCAGGAGTAACCAGGCAAGTTCTCGCTCAGTACAAATAGTGGACTATTCAAATCTTCCTAACACTCACTTGACATCTCATCACTCTAAGACACCTAGTTCGAATTTCAGACTTAGGGTAATGCAATGGTGTACCTCTATGTCATGCTTAGAGCCACACATTTATCAATTTCTATGCCTAGTCATGCATCATTTTCCATTTTATCAGGATATCATTTTAGCCATCATGCTGTAGAATTAAACTATGTAAACAAGATATAGACATGCCGGTTCAACAGAAAAAGTAATCAGTCTCTTGGGGAAAAAGAACACAGGCAAGAAAACCCCAAAAGAGGATAGTGATTTGGGCTACTCAGACTTCACCCTAGCACTCACTTTCCATTTACCCCACCCCCAAAAATTGTCCCCAATGCATAAAAATTGAAATACTAGAGTGGTAGGTTAAGCAAACCTGTGGCGCAAAGCGCCGACGATCAGCAAGCTGGTGGGTCCGGTTCCACGGAACCCACTTCCTCTGCAATCTGGACACCCTCAGTGGTGTCCTCAGCAACAACCGCACAAAAAAAATTAAAATAAAATGACAATACTATAGTAACAGTGACACACGACGGGCCTGGTGACGCCGCGTTGTGAGTATGACGAACCGTCATGGGGTCCGTCGTGTCTTACTTAGACTATGTATATATGGAGAACCTTGAAGGCCAGTCTCTGACAAGTATGACGGTATATGCAGGACAGACCATCACAAGTACGACGGTCCGTCGTAGGTGTCCGTCAGAGGACACTTGAAAAAAATATGGAGACCCTTAGGAGAGGGGTCTCTGACCGTCATAACGGTCATGAAGGACGGACCGTCGTGGGTATGACGGTCCGTCGTACTCGTCCTTTTGAGGGCACTTAGAAAAATGGAGAGAAACCCTTAGAGACAGGGTCTCTGACAACCAGAACGGTTGTGCAGGAGGGACCATCGAGAGAACGACAGTCCGTCGCATGTGTCCGTTAGTTACTGTTTCAAAGTGATTTTCTGCAGAATTTCCTTGTGATGTGCCTGCAAATTTAAAACCCATTAGTAGGAAGATGCTACCATTACTAGAAAGAAAGAAAGAAAAAAAACTATAAGTATTGGGTTGCCTCCCAACAAGCGCCTGATTTAACGTCGCGGCACGACTGAGGACACTTGATTACTCAGCCTTCATCAAGATGGTATGCCTCTATCACTTCATTCCCCGATGATTTATGCCCAAAATGGAGTTTTATTCGTTCTCTATTCATCTTAAACCACACTCCCTCCTTGGCTTTTAACTCAACTGCNAGCGCACTTTCTCCTTGGCTTTTAACTCAATTGTTCCATGAGGGAATACTTGGGTAATCAAGTAAGGGCCAGTCCATTTGGACTTGAGCTTACCCGGAAGACAAGGTGACCCAGAACTGACTAAAAGCACTACATTCCCAATCATAAACTCTTGTTTTGCACTTTTTTGTTCATTCTCCTTCTTCTTTTTTTCTTTGTGGGATATGGCAGATACCGATTGGAGCTGACCATTCTGCCTCATGGTCCTACAAATGTTGAAGGTCGCTTCTTCATTGTTCAACCGAAATGTCATCTGTCCCTTCTCCATATCAACTAAGGATCTACCTGTAGCAAGGAATGGCCTTCCAAGAATAATAGGCACTTCAAAATCGACCTCACAATCAAGAATAA
>NC_028645.1:35232707-35233000 GCF_001406875.1 Solanum pennellii | reverse complement strand
AACCACGAAATCCATTGCAATTCTCTCCCATTTCCATTCAGGTACGGGCATTCTCTGAAGTGTTCCTCCGGGCCTCTGGTGTTCATACTTTACTTGTTGACAATTTGGACATTTGGCAACAAAATCAACAATGTCGCGCTTCATTCTACTCCACCAAAAGTCTTGCTTTAGGTCACGGTACATCTTGGTTGTACCAGGATGTACAGAATATCCGGAACTATGAGCCTCTATAAGAATAGTGTGGATCAATTCATCAACACGGGGCACACATACCCTTCCCTTAATTCTCAAAA
>NC_028645.1:35205507-35227841 GCF_001406875.1 Solanum pennellii | reverse complement strand
TTACAATACTACCCAATACATATCATTCGCTATTAAGAGTTTACTACGGATAGCATAAACCATAACCTACCTCCACCGAAGAATTTTGATCAAGCAAGCAAGTTTCCCAAGCATTGTTTTTCCCTCTTCGTTTGTCTCTCTCTCTACTCGTTCTCCCTCTCTTTCTGTTCTTTTTATTTTTCTTATTCAAACCCTCTTTTTTTTACCCTAATTAGCATATAAAATAAGTATAAAGATGGCAATAATATCCCACTAATAAGGTTACCTCTTTTAACCCCCATGTAATTAAACTTATTAACTTTAACCCACAAACTTTATAATTAAAGCAGGAATAGTCCAAAACGCCCCTTAAATTACTAACAGAAATCCGACCCAGCCTGGGATTACGCAGCCTGTGACGGGCCGTCGTGCCTGCGACGGTCTGTCCTGCTGCTCCGTCACAGAGTTCAGAGACACAATTTCCTTGAAGAGTCTGTGACGGTCCGTCGTGCCCATGACGGTCCGTCGTGGGTTCCGTCGTCTCAGCCAGTTTTTCCAGAAATAAAATCTGCAGCTCAAAACGACTAAACAGGTCATTACATAATGTCACCCAATCATAAGCAAAACACTACCGCTGCAACTCTAAATCATGCGTTACATAATTCTTCTCACGCATCTTCAATTGACACGAGGTATAAGCTATAACATTTGTAGTCTGCATCAACACAACACCCACCAGAATGTGAAGCATCACAGTAATGATAAAATCTTTACCTTCAATCAAAAATTCTTGAATAAGTACGGTTAAGATTGGTCAACAGATCAGAACCGGTTCACCGGACCGGAACGAACTGGTACCGGACTGAAACAGGACGCGTTGACCGTTACCGGGATGAACCGGACCAGAATTACCGGGATGAATAATCGGTTTTGTCCCATTCCACTATATACCGGGATGGAACCGAAACGAACTGGAATGGAACGGAACGGGATAAATGGGACGACATTTTTGGGGATTACGAAAATATGAAAAAAAAATTATTTTTCTAAGTTTAAATTAATAGTTTTAAAATTTATACTATAATGTTTTACTTAAGTTTATTTTAAAGATATTCTTTAATTTTTTTATAAAGTTTACAAGTAAAGTCTAATAAAGTTTTCAAAATTTTAATCTTTCGAAGTTTATACTTTATAAGTTATTACTTATTACTCATTAATATTTATTTTATAAATTATATTTATAACTTGTATCTTGTAAATTATAAATAAATAAAACAAAAAAAGTAGTCATTTTAATTTTTTCGTTTTAAAACGACCGTTGAGAAAAGGGAAGGGAAATAGGAATGCTAAATGGGGGGTTGGAAAGGGGGGCTGCAACTTTATCAAAAGCTGCAGAGCAGAGGCAGGTGGTCAGGGGCTTAGGGCGCAGGCAGCTTTTAGTAAAGCTGCCGCCTGCCAAGTGTCAGGGAAGGCGAGGGTCTGGTGTGTAATTAATTTTAATATATACAAATTATATAAAATATAATTTATATAAAATATAAAATATAGATTATATAAAATATAAAATATAAATTATATAAAATATAAAATATAAAAAATAATATATATTAAGTAAACCGGATCGGAACCAGAACGGATCAGACCGAAACTGGGATGAACCGGTACTGGTATAACGGTATTAAACTACGGTTCCATCTCGTTATGTGTACTATTTCAGACTATCCCGTCCCATCCCGTATGCAACCGAAACGGGACGAACCGGAACGAACTAAAATGGTACCGGAACGGTACCGGTACGTCCCGTTCCGTCGCCCTATCTTAAGTATGGTGATCAAGAGAATCTTGAGCTTTTGGAAGCTTTTTTCACATTTTTCAGTCCATTCAAAATTAGTTCTCCTTTTAAGTCAAACTAGTCAAGTGAGTATCAATGGAGGAAAAATTCTTAGCAAATTGATGATAATAGCAAGAGAGTTCCACAAAAATCCTAACTTCCGTCGCGGAACTAGGAGGAACGCTGCCATTACACCTTCTTTCAAAACTACATGCCCCGAAAATGCAACCGATTACAACAAAAAATCATACTCATAAAATTTAGCATACAACTTTTGCTTCCCAAAAAAACCCAAAATAGTGCAAAGATAGTTGGCATGCTATTCTTCATTTTTCGAATGAATCAAGAAATGGTATAAAATCCCCATTCATCAAGCTCATTAATGCTGCATGCGCATTGGTCAACCCAAACGACATGACCATAAATTCATAGTGCCCATAACGAGTTCTAAACTCCGTCTTGGGCACATCCTCATGCCTAATTTTTAATTTATGGTAACAGGATCTTAGATCAATCTTAGAGAAACATGTTTCCCCTTGCAATTGGTCAAAGAGATCATCTATACGAGGCAGTGGATACTTGTTCCGAATAGTGACTCTATTTAATTACCGATAATCTATACACATTTTTATTCTACCACCCTTCCTCTTAACGAACAAAACCGGAGTAACCTGTGGGGAAATATTAGGGGAATAAGTCCCATATAAAGAAGCTCTTGGATTGAGCCTTAAGCTATCTTTATTCTCTCGGACCCATGCGGTAGGGAAGAATGGATATGGGGAACGTACAAGGCTCTAAATAAATAAAAAATAAATATCCCTATCCGGAGGCATATCAGACAAGTAATTGGGAAACACTTCACTAAATTTATAAACCAAAGAAATAGACCCAATGGATGGAGCCTCAATCTCAACATTCCTATTATGGGCCAAATAAGCCGAACAACCATGTTCTACTAATTTACTATCGCAAATGGAGGATATAATATTAGCTTTTTCTTAGGCTTGTACACTACTTCCCACACTATATTTTCGTTCCCGGAATTTTAAGATTCACAGACCTAGTATTACAATTTAACACAACATAATAGGGGGACAACCAAGTCATTCCTAAGTTTATATCAAAGTCATTCATATCCAAAATCATAAAATACGCGCAAGTCTGATACCCCCAAAATAAAATAGGGAAAGAACGATAGACATGGGTAATGACTGACTCTCCTAATGGGGTAGAAACATCAATAGGGACATCAAGTACATTGCATATCATATCCAACTTGGACGCATATCTCACTTACACATAAGAATAAGTAGAACCCGGATCAAACAATACATTAACCATTCGATCACATACAAGAATAGTACATGTGATCACCACATCAGACGTCTTTGCCTCATTCTTGTCCAGAAAAGCATAACATTGTTCCCTATCATCTTGATGAGCCACTTCCCTTCCCAGTGGTGTGTTACCTCTACCTACACGGCCTCTCTAATTACCTCCTTGACCACTTTGTGGACGTCCTCTACAATTGTTACCTTTCCCCGTGGGTACCACTGCACTAGAGGGATGTTGTGAGCAGTCTAGCACACATGGGTAGGGGAAATCTCTCCACATACGTCTAAGTTCTCGAAAATTGTCAAAAATACGATCACAGGTGGTATGCTTCCCATCGAAAGCACGACTCCCTGGCTACCCTAAGAATTATAAGATGAGTTTTTCGAATAGTTATATGTAGAGGTGGGCATAGCGGAGTGAATTAGTTTGGCTTCCAGTGTTGGCCTACCAAATCGCTTAAAATAGGAGCCCTGAAAATTTTGCAGAATTCTTCGCTCTGTTAGTCAATGCCTTGTCCTGACCGTCTCACCTCACCCCCTCCCCTACTTTCTTCACATAGTCTGTCATCTCATTGAAGCATCTTTTTGGAGAAGTCATACGAACAGATAAGACTTGCATTTTAGAATCAGTCCTTATTAAATAAGTGGATCCTCTTTTCCTCTGTGGTAACCAACTGCATAAAATATCTAGATACAGTATGGAATTTGGCCTCATAAGCAACTACATACATCCCACCTTGCTCCAAGTCCATCTTCTCAACCCTTTTCCTATCCCTCAAGGTTCTAGGCACATATTTTTCAAAAACAAAAAGATGAATATGGGTCCAAGTGATTTGGGGTACAGTAGAAGATCTTCACTCCATGTAATCTCTCTCCATTGCTTGGCCTCACCTTTAAGTTGGAAGGACACGACCTCAACCCCATATTGGTAAACAATACATAGTTTATGCAGCCTCTCATAACAATCTAAGATGAACTTATAAGCGTCTTCAGTTTTAGAATCCAAAAAAACCGGAGGCTTAATCTTCAAGAACATACTAAACATGTGATGCTCATTACTAGTAACGGAACCCAACAAAGGATGGAAGAAAGCATCCGAACCTACATTTCCACCCGTCATCGCCGCAACTCTAGTAAAAGGGGGATAATCCTGAACTTGAGTAGGTGGAAGCACTCTAGGAGCATCCAAACCTTTTAAGAACATCATGATCTATTGAGCTAACATGGGATCGATGGGGGGGAACAACCCTAGTCTCAATCGGCACCTCTTGATCTTTCCCATTCTCCTCAACAACTCCAACCTTGATATCCTCTTCTATCTTCTCACTATGGAATGGAGGGATCTATTTCATAAGAGCATTGTCAATTAGTGCCTCATTCCCTTAGTTGGTTCCACGTGAAAATTGAGTTATAAGGGAGCTCAGTGAACCAAATAGCAGCCTCTCCCGTCAGTGAGAGAAGAAAGACTCTTAGCCCTATTACATCCAAATCAAAATCAGGCCTCCCTACACAGCTTTTACACACTGCCTTTACCTTAGCTATATGGGCATGTGGAACCTCAGAAGGTAGCCCTGAAAACAAACCTCTGGCAGTGAGCATTTGCATCAGGCTACTAGTTACCACAAAGATGTGGCCTGGTGGTAGAGGGGGCAAGACAACTGGCCCATCGGAGTCTGCTATATTGTCATAGCCGCTGTAGTATTATTGAGGACGTGGAGCGGGATTTTGTCCCCTCTGCTGATTTTCACCCGGAGCATCGGGTAATAACTGACCATGAACATCAACCAGAGCTGGGATGTTCTTGTTTTGATCATCATCATTAATACCCAAGTTTTGATTCATGTTGCGTAGTGTACTACGCTCTAATTCCTGATCGTTGGGAAACAAGGGTTCTCCTCCTCTCCGTGTATTTGGCATACAAGGAAGATAGTTCTGCAAGAATCAAAAACAATTAACAAAGTAAAATAATTAAAATATCGACTAAACTATATTAATAAGTTTAAGTTAATCTAAAAGCTACTTTCCCCGGCAGCGGCGCCAAAATTTGATACGCTCAAACTTACTTCTTAAATAAGAAGTAAAGCGGTCGTATCAAGTAAAGAACCCAATTAATGAGGTTGGGATCGTTCCCACGAGGAAAATAGTTCAGACTTAACTTTAATCTATTATTACTATTATTTAGTCAATTATTTCCTTAGAAAACAAAAACAATAAAAGGGGGGTTTTTTATTTCTAAATGAGTAAAAATAACTAACTAGATTAATGTAAACAACAAACATATTCGAATGTTGGAGTGTAATCAATTAATAAAAGTAACTAGGGTTTAAGTGTTTATCACAGGTTCCTAACTTGATAATTCTAACTATAACAATTCTCTTCTAGTATCTTGCATGAAAAGGAATAAGTTATGTATTTCTAAATCGTTGGTCCGGCATCTAGAAAATTTCACCCCGCACCTTGGTCCGGCTACGTGTGTTGCTATACTAACCTTACCTTTACCTAATATTAAGCATTGTATTCGATATTTGACTACTTTATTACCTCGTACCAATCAATACTAGCCTATTAGATAGTCTACACTAAATCTATGTTGATAGTTCTTTTCCATTATCTACCTCCTTGGTCCAGCAAGTAGCATTAAGGCGAGTTCTAACGTTGGTCATCCGTTAAAAAGACTTCTAAGCAAAAGAATCATCAATACATGCAAGACACTATTCTAGAATTTTTATTTTAGTTGGGTTTTACCTCATTATCCGCCTATGGTTCCCACAACTCTAGTTATGGAGTTTAGTTACCCATAGTCATAAACACAATATTCATATATGTAATATAAGAATTCATGCACTAACTTCAATGAGAAAGAATAAAATCCAGAAGTTCACTTGATTAATCAACAAAAGCACCAACAATCAATTCCAGAAAAAGTGTCTCAATTACTGAAATTAATCGAGGACTAAAGATTCTTCAAAAGTATAACATAATCAAAAAGTCTACTAACAAAGAGTCTAACATAAGAGAATCTAACCAACAAAGTGTCTAACCCCAAAAACGAGGTTTTTACAACAAATTATAAAACACAAAGACATAATAAAAGAACGACTCTAAATGCTGAAAATCTGTCAAAACGTGGCTGGGTCGACGGACATCGTGACGGGCCGTCGTGGTCACGATGGGCCGTCATGGCCTCCGTTATCCTATACTTTACAAATCCTTCTACTACTTTCTTCATTACCCTCGACGAACAGGTATGAGGGACCGTTCCAAGTACGACACTCCGTCGAGGGTCTTTGTTCGATAACACTTAAACTTCTTTGAATTTGGGTACTGGGACTACATATCTGATCATCACGACAAACCAGCATGACAGACCATCGTGACTATGACGGTCCTTCATGCACTTCGTAACCCCACACTTGGTTAGACTTCCCCATCATCCTTCAGCAGCTTCACTACGACGCCACCTACGGACCGTCACAGGCACGACGGACCGTCACAAGCTCCGTAGGTGGTATCTTTCCTGCATTTATTGCTCAAAAACTTCCGCGTTAATCTTTAGACAGATTTCCTGAAAATAAAGGGAAACTTACATAAAAATCAATACAAAAAGGCTTTTGGAAACACACAAAACTTAAGGAAAAAGCTTTAAAAATACCGTGAAACCACGGTATATCACTAGCTCACCCTTGAATTCGAAAGCAACTAACACAACTCTTCTAAGTGCGGTCTATCAATAGCATTAGGATGATGTCATGTACTCAACAATAATAAGAGCAATTTTCAAACATTCATACATTTACAAGTACACTATGAAGCAAGAACATGCATATACATCACACAAAAATAGAAGCACAACCATCACCTACCTCGAAACAAAATTGAAAACGCATGAAACTTTATCCTTCCCTTTCTGGATTCGTTCCGCTAGTCGTTGGTCTACAAATAATCACAACAACACGGGAATCAACAAACAATCGCCAATTACTAAAACTATAACAATTCTATGAACCCGAGATCAAACCCATAATCCCAATTAACCAATTTATGGTTTTTTCCACCATAGAATCCATAACAAAACCTTTATCAATCATTATTATCCCATTCCATTACCTTCTACAGATCAAAAATGGATTCGGGAAGTGAAAACCTTACCTTTATCCTCAAGAATGATAAAAAATGAGTAGGAGTCGCCTGGGGTTCATTACCTAGCTCAAAAAGTCAAAAAGTGCATAATGAGGTCATTTAGGGGTTTAGTAACGACTTTAATTCGTGTCCTACCTATCACAACGACACCCATCCGACCACTACAGCAGTGCTAGAGTAGCACAATTTCCTGCCAGGGCAGATTCTCGAACCAGTGAGTTATCTCAAGAATTTGCAAAAACCAAATTCCAAAATACCTCTAACCGACGACACTCAAAAAATACCCTCTATGCTAAGTTCAATTTCCAAAGATGTACTCTCTCAAATTCAATTTCGTAAAATCGTACGGGTTTGTTAACAAGTTATTTAACTACTCATATAACCAAAACAGCAAATGGTTCACCTCATTGCTACCAAAATTTCTCTACACTGTAGTGACTCCGATTTCCTACAAATCTGGACAAGGTTTGAAATATCCAAATAGTATGAAAAAGTTTTTTCGGTCTCAATTTCCCCCATTGGCATTCGTATAACAAAGAGAATACGTCTTTGCAACAGATTAAATTACAAACATTAAGTGAATATGCAAACAAGTTTTTTGTAGTTATATTGTTGAAGGTACGATAAAACTAATGCCCTTACAAATCCATAATTTCTTCATCATCAATGTCATTTATTCAGGTACAAACACGTGATTTTGTGTTTTTCAATAAATCATCTAAAGATTTAAACAACTTTGTGTGCTCATTTTTTTGTTGTTATCTATTTTTACTAAATTTTATCAGTGGATATTATGAGTACTTTAGGGATTCAAATTTCATTGAAGTGTTTGTCAATTTTTTCAGGTATTATTTCAAAACATAGGAACTTTTATTATTAGTATGATTTGTTATCATTATTGGGTATCTCATATGTTCCTCCCTTTAATGTATCGTTTTCCTTGCTGTTTTTTTGTATCCTTAAAAATATATTTATTATTTTTCATTTGATATATATTTGATCTGACATGGACAAAGCTTTTCATCCTTTTTTAATATTTTTTTATTTTTTTCCTTCTCATTAGTATCTTCGAAATATTTTTGGTATGAGTTATGATTATTTTTGTCAAGCTTATTTTTGAAGAATATGAAAAAAAATATTGTAACTAAAAGTAAAATATTAAACTGCAAAAGATATGTCTATTAACATAGATTTGTTGTCCTTATGCCAAAATTCATTGTTGAGCGTTTGAGTTATTAAGTTAGATTCATTTTTTTTAATGTTTGAGAATATTTATTTAACATGAGTCTAGAATATAACATTTTACTTGTACTTTCATAATGCAACAATTATCATACATATTTTTGAAGAACTCGTAAAGTTACATTGATGAAAGCATCTAGAAGGGTCTTTAGATCATCAGTTTAATGAAGATGATTGGTCAACAATATTATTTTGATGTTGTTTCAAATTTATTTTTCTCCTTTTATAACCCAATATGATCTTGGCTTCTCAAGAATTTCTATGGTGAGTTTAGATAAGTTATACCTGTAAACAAGCTACACAAAAGAGAAAATTAAAATATAATAAGAAACCGGTAAACTTAAGTGATAGATTGCCACATAAACCCATCAAGATTCTTCCATGAAATAGCTGTGTGTATAAAAAGAAAAAGTTATTAAGTGAAAAATTGAAATAACTTTTCCAACAAAGAAAAGGTTAGCCTAGAAAAAAATACAATGAGGCAAAACAGAGAGTTTAAGAATTTTCTTTACGAGGGTGGCTGCCCCTCTCTTGTTTTAGACAATCATTTTCCAAACAAAAAAAGCAACAACCATTGATTCATGTTTATATCCTGGTAATTACTGGGTCACCGAAGTTGGAAAGCATATATATACTATTGTTTTTTTTTTTGGTCTGTGTTGCTCTATGTATGTATGTTTGTTGATTTTCTTATTTTTTATACATAATATTTGAGGTGACAATGATGATATCTTGTGATTCTGGGATAATTGAATCGGGGATGGAGACTACCGATCCGTATCTATGAGTACAATTAAACATTTTGCACAAATAGATAAAGAGATAAATCACACCACATGTATCAGAAGGTACTTTTGTGAAATCCATTTTCCATGAAAACAATGAGGTACTAGTTCGTATACAGGAAAAAGAAAATAGATAATTGTTGAAAACTTATGTTGTACCTAACTAATTATACACGTAAGCAGTTTGTTAGTTAGGTAGTTAGAAGTCAGTTAGATTGGAATCTTCTAGATGATTAGGCAATGATAGTGATGCCTTAACATACTCGTATATATGTATGTACAAACACGTGATTTGAATGAATTGATCACTACAAAAAAACCTCAAAGTGCCAACAGATTTTACTAACAACTTCAGTTGGTTAGTATTCTACTAACAAATTACCAACATATTTCTCACCGAATAATATTTTGAAACTGAACAACGAAATTCAAACATATTACCAACATAAATCTTACTAACTACGTATTTTAGTTGGTAAAAACGGCGGGAAAAAATGGCACCAAATTTAGCAACCTTCTATCAATGGATTACCAACAGAAATATCACTAACAGACACTTTTTGTTGTTAATATTACCAAGAAAGTATATGTCGGTTGGTAAATATGATAAAAAAATTGTCGATATAATTTATTAACATATTACCAATGAATTACTAACCAAATATTTACCAACGACAAGATTGTGTTGCTAAATTTACCATCCAAATATAAATGTGTTGGTAAATTAGCAACGAAATGTAATTTGTTGGTAATCTTTCCAACCAATATCAAATTAGTTGGAAATTTTGCCGACGAATAAAGATTGTAGTTAGTAAATTACTAGCATCATTAAGATAGTTGTTAATATCTCAACCGATCACTAATACATTGGTAAAATTTACCAACATATTAATTATTAGTTGGTAATTTTACATATGAATGTTTAGTTGAATAGTAACTATTATCAACTCTGATAAAATTTAATGGTAATTATTAATTACTTACTCATATTTTAATAGTTTGTAAAGTACCAATTGAAGTTAAATTTTAAGATAAATCAACGTCTAGTGTTGAGGCTTACATATCTAGTTTGTGTCTTTACGCATTTAAACTTTTAAATTTTAATCAAAACTTGACTTTGTTCAATATTTTTGGTAAACGTCCTCAGATTAGAACTCCGTCAGTGTCATTAGCTTCAAATGGTCATTTTTTATCTAACAGAAAGGTTGGTTCATATTTTGAGGCTTTCATTTTGTTTGTGCCGTTAGGTTTTTTGAATTTTATATTTAGGCCAAAATTTGACTTTGGTAAATATTTTTGTGAACGTGCTCATATGAGAATTTTGTTAGCGTAATTAACTCTAAAGGTCATTTTTTATCTAGTAGTATAGTTGATTTGAGTTTTGAGACTTTCATTTTTAATGTGTGCCATTAGGTTGTTTTAACATATAATTTTTTGCAAAAATTTAACTTTTGTCAATATATTTGATAACGTACCCTTAATAGAACATTTAGATGCAAAATGACATTTTTGATGTAATAAGATAGAGGATTCGGATTTTGAAGCTTTTGTTTTTAGTTTATGTCATTAGACATTTTAGCTTTTAAATTTTTTCCAAAATTTCACTTTAATTAATATTTTTGGTAATCGTGCTCGAACTGAAATTTTGTCACTGCAATTAGCCATATAAGTTCAGTTTTGATCTCATAAGATAATTTGTTCGGGATTCGGGACTTATTTTCAGTTTGTGTCGTTAAGCGTTTAGCTTTTAACTTTTGGCTAAAATTTGAATTAGGTCTATTTTATTGGGAAACATGCTCAAGTTTGAATTTCGTTAGAGCAGTAATTTATGGAAGGTCATTTTTTCTTTATAGGATGACTGGTTTGAATTTTGAGGTTTTCATATTCAGTTTGCATCATTAGACGATTTAACTTTAAACTTTGGCAAAAATTTGATTTTGCTTGGTATATTTCGTAAACGTGCTCATAGGAAAATTCTGTCGGTTCTATTAGTTTCGAAAGGTCATTTTTATATCTAACAAGATGGTTGTTTCAGGTTTTGAGACTTCCATTTTCAGTTTGTGTTGTTAGGCGTTTTAACTTTTGCTCAAAATTTAGACATGGTTAATATTTTGGTAAACGTGCTCAAATTAAATTTTTTGATACAATGATATGTGTCTTATAGATATTAATTTTACTTGTTACCATAGATTTTGCATATTCAAATATGATTTAGAAAATTGAATAATATTTTTGGATTTATATTCGTGTTGTTATATTTTAAAATGCAATAAATTAATAAATATTCTATTATTAAATATTAATTTAGTTAATAATATTTTGAACATATTGTCAATCAATTACTAACCTAACATTGAACTTGAATAATATATTACCAATAAACTGAGAATCAATTAGTAAATTTATTAGAAAAATAAATAATCATACTAAAGTATTTAAAATTTATTACAAACAAGGGTTGTAGTGTAGTGGTAAATACTCATGCATTTTTAACCAAGATGTCTCAGGTTCGATTCTCATTGGATACATAATCATCTTTTTCAGGTAGTGCTTTATCACCCAATGTGGGACTTACCAGCGTGAATCCAGGTTTAGTCGGGCTCCAATGTGGGTACCGAACACCGGATGAAAAAACAAAAAAAAATTTAAAAAAGTATTTAAAATTTACTGGAAAATTACAACCACAAACTATTTGTAACTAAAATTACCAACCAATCACCAATGTATGAATCAACAAATGCAGAAAAAAATTTACTAACTCCTTTTCAATTCATTAATAAATGTAATAACGATATACTAACTAAAAATTAGTTGGTAAATTTACCAGCGGAATTTTCAAGGACATATTTTAAAATTTTGTAACAGCATCTTGGGGTGTTTACCAACTAATTTTTGATTGGTAAGTTTACCAACAAATTAAAATCAGTTGGTGATATTTACCGACGAGATTTTTTGCAATGGATTAATATAATTTGACATTTGGTTGGTAACTTATTTCCAACCAATTTGATCAATTATCAACAAATTTTTTGTTGGTAATTGAGAGTCCTTTTGTAGTGTATATGTTTCAGTTCTACACATTTTTTTCCTCATTCCTCCTCTTCGTCTTCTTCTTCTTACTCCCATTAATGGAGCTTCTCAACATGGTATCAGAGCTAGGAATTCCCATGTGTTTAGATCTTTAATATCATCACGGTTCTCGCTTTCTAATATTTGTTGCTATGTAGATCTCGTTTTTTTTTTCTCTTTTGGATCTCGAGTTGTTGATTCACCATGACTGGCACCACTGATTCCACTGGAATTCTACCAGCTGAAGTTCAATCAGTAGATTACAATCACCCTCTCTTCATTAATTCTTCAGATTCTCAAGGTTCTATTCTTTTCTCCATTCGACTTTTAGATTCTAAAAATTATTCTTTGTGGAGTAAATCCCCAAAACTTGTTTTACTTGGTAAAAACAAGGTAGGGTTCTACTAGGAACCTATAAAAAGGATAAGTATGATGTCTCTATGCATGATTTATGGGAAAGATGCAGATAAATTGTCTTGGGATGACCATGAACAGTATGTCTAAGGATCTTGTTAGTACTGTAATCTATGGATTAGATGCTCTTAGTGTTTGGGAAGATTTGCGTGAAAGGTTTAATAAGTTCAATGCCTCTAGAGCCTTTTATCTCCAGAAGGAGATAGTTACACTATCGCAGGGAACTATGTCTGTGTCTAGCTATTTTTCTCGTTTGAGAGAGCTTTGGGATGAGTTTGAGACTTTCTTGACTCCTCCATCGTATGCCTACCCTGAGTCAAAAAAATATGATGAACACTTCCAGTTCTAGAAACAGTGGTAATTTCTAATGGGATTGAATGAGTCATATGTTCACGAAAAGTCTCAGGTTTTTATGATAGTTCCTATGCCAAATGTTAATCAGGATTATGCTATGATAATAAATGTTTAGAGTCAAAGACTAAATGGTTGTTATTCCTTCTTTAATGACACATCCTCATAACTGCTCGTATGAGCAATAGAATCCCCTTCTATGCTGGTAACAACAATGGAGCAAGAGGATCTCAGGCTACTTCTTCTAGCAATGGTGGTAATGGAGGCTTTAGGCAGATGTTTGGTGATGGTAGGTCTAGTCAAAATAATGGGCAACTTCCTGTAAATTGTGATTTTTGTCATGTTAGAGGTCACACTAGAAAGGCATGCTACAAACTACATGGCTACCCCAAGAGGAAAGGAGGAACATCACCTTATCATGCTAACAATGCTAGTGGTTGAAATCAGAGCACTGATACTGCTTCATCTTGCTCTACTGCTAACATGAATATCACTCCAGGTGCAAAGGTCTTATCATTGTTCACTCATGAACAATATTCCTAAATTCTTCATATGCTGAGCAATGGCAAGGAAGTGGATATTGTAGTTAATGTTGCTACTACTAGCACATCAAGTACTCTTAATTTCAATTGGATCATTGATACAGGTGCATCGAATCACATAATTCATTATCAAAGTATGTTGACTTAATGTACAAGTTCTGGTGATGAAATTAACAACAAAGTAAACTTACCTACTGCAAGTCAAGCTTCAGTCATTCATATAGGTGACTCACTAGTTCTCAAGCACAAAGTCGTGAATGATGTTCTGTTTATACTAGAATTCAAATACAATCTCTTGTCAGTATCACAATTAACCAAACAACTCAACTGTGTTGTAGTATTTTTTCCTGATTTTTGTGTATTTCAAGATCTCTTCAATTGGACGGTCCCGGGGTTGGTTAAGAAGATCAAAGCCTAGATTTTCTTCCTTGAGCTATCAAATCGAGATAATCTTATGTTGGTTGTTCATCTTCATGTAACAGAAGTAGTGGTAGTCTTATTAATTGCGATAGTCCTACTAGCTTTACCTCATATTTGTCTACAAATGTATGTTCTACTAGCCTTTTTCATAAGAGCCTAGGGCATGACCCTCTTAAAGTTCTTCGTATAATAAAGTGTATACACAACATTCCCTTGAATGATATGTGTTGTACTTTATGTCCAGTTGCTAAACAATCAATGTTACCATTTCCTAATAGCCTATGTACTTCTGTATCTATATTTTACATTGTTCATACTTATATTTGGGGACCATACAGAGTTCCAAATCTTGATGGCAAGCGATATTTCCCAACTCTCATAGATGATTTGTCCAGATATACCTGTTTTTTCTTAATACATAATAAGTCTGACTCTATTGTGATTCTGAATCATTTTGTAAGTACGGTTAAAACTTAGTTTAGTATTGCTGAAAAGTTTGTGAGATCAAACAATGGTACTGTGTTTCTTAATTATCAAGTAGCTGATTTGTTCAAAGAATATGGTATCCTACATCAAAGATCATGTGTCTACTCATCTCAACAGAATGGAGTAGTTGAGGAAACATAGGACAATTCTTGATATGGCTAGAGTTTTGAGGTTTCAGGCATGTATTCATTTGATGTTTTGGGGCTTCTGTGTCTCTACAGCAGTGTATATTTTGAAGAGTCTTCCTATATGGTATTAAAAGGCAAGCCTCCATTTGAAAAACTCTATGGTCACACTTCTTCACTTCAACATCTCAGGGTGTTTTGTTCTCTCTGTCATGCCACTGATCCAAGACACCTATATAACTTTGCTCCTAGAGTTGTTCCTATTGTTAACATGGGGTATTCTTCCTCTCAGAATTGATATATTTTGTATTACTGTCAGCAGATATACTATTTTCAAGGAAGATGTGTTTCCTTTCAAAAATCTCAAGTCCTCTCATGTTCCTTCCTTTCCAGTCCTCACTCTTAGTGATAATTCTTTTCAAAACATGACCAGTTCTATCCCTCGTTCTTCTTCTAGTGAGTCTAACTCTCTTAGTACTTCTTCTTTACCCGTACAAAGTCCAATCTTTGAATCTATACCAGTTTCTGCACCAAGAAGATCTACCAGTTTCTAAGCCTCCTGTTTGGCTAGACTCTTATGTCATTTCCTATGCCAAATAAACTTGTTTATATCCTATGTCTCACTATATCTCATACACTATATTGTCAGCTTCATACAGAGCTTCTCTTGCTGCTTACTCTGCCTTATCTGAACCTAATTCTGATTGGGAGGCCTGCAATAATTCTCATAGGTTTGATGCCATGAATGTTGAGATCACTACTCTTGAGGATAATTATAATTGGTCTATTGTGCCTCTTCCTCTTGGTAAAGTTCCTATTTGATGTAGGCGTTTAAAGTCAAATACAAACCCTCAGAAGAGGTTGAGAGATGAAAAGATAGGCTTGTTGCTAAAGGGTACAGTGAGAAAGAAGGCTTAGATTATTCTAAAACCTTCTCACCTGTGGCCAAAATGGTAAAAGTGAGGTGTATGGTAACTCTGGCTGCTTCCATGGTGTTTTCCATTCATGATGGATGTACACAATACTTTCCTCCAAGGTGATCTTCTTGAGGAGGTTTACATGCAGGTTCCTGATGGGTTTGCCAACCAGGGGGAGAAATATATGGTTTGCAAACTTCACAAGTAACTATATGGCCTAAAACAAGCTCACAGGCAGTGGAACTTTAAACTTAGTGAAGCATTGACTGATATGGGGTTTTGTCAATCTCACTATGACTATTCATTGTTCAGAAAAAAAAGTAAGACAAAAGCTTATTGTTATCCTTGTATATGTTGATAATATTTTGATCACTGGAAGCAGCCTTAGTCTCATCCCACAAGTTAGGATCTGCAGAATAGATTCAAGATGAAAGATCTTGGAGAGCTAAAATATTTTGTTGGCATTTAATTCTGTAGAAGTGCTGATGATATCCTCATGAATCAGAGGAACTATGCACTGGGACTTGTATCTAAACTAGGACTAGCAGGTGCAGACCTGCAGCTACTCCACTAGAGTTTAATCACAAGTTGACTTCTACTATGTTTGATTAATGCACAGCCATAAAAAACAATGCTGAGGATAAATCCATTGAGGACTACCGTAAGTATCAAAGACTAATAGGGATGTTGTATTTGACTATGATACGACTTGACCTGGCTAAGAAAGATAAAAGCAGAAGAACAAGTGATAAGGGCATTAGGGATATATAGTTAACAGATCATGCTTGGAAGCTGATATTTTTATGGTGCAAGTTCTTAGTCAGTACATGCACTCGCAAAAACAATCCTACATAGAGGCAACATTAAGAGTAGTGAGGTATGTCAAAGGAACAACAGGTCTTGGTTTGTTCATGCCTAATAAAAAAGAGTCGAAGCATGTGGCATATTGTGAATCAGATTGGGGGCTTGTGTAGAGATCAGAAAATAGTCACTTGATACATAGTCAATTTTGGAGATGTTGTGATTTCCTGGAAATCAATGAAACAAAGCACTGTATCAAGGAGTTCTGCAGAAATAGAGTTCAGAAGTATGGCTACTACTGTTGCTGAAATAGTATTGTTAAAGGGGATGTTCAAAGAGTTGGGAATAGAATCAGAATGTCTATACAATTTTTTTGTGATAGCAAAGCTACAATTCAAATAGCAGCGCATCCTATTTTTCATGAAAGAACAAAGAACATTGACATAGACTGTCACTTTATAAGAGAGAAAATCTTTGAAGGCCTTATTCAGACTCAACATATAGGAACAAAAGAATAGGAAGCAGACCTACTCACTATTGGGTTGTGTAAACCTCAATACAAAGCACTAATTGGCAAGCTTAGAATGAAAAACATATTTTCCAATTCTCATCTTGAGGGGGAGTGTTGTGAACTTATACTGTAACTAACTAATTATACACGTAAGCAGTTTGTTAGTTAGGTAGTTAGAAGTTAGTTAGATTGGAATCTTCTAGATGATTAGGCAGTGAAAGTGATGCCTTAACATATTTGTATATATGTATGTACAGACACATGATTTCAATTATTTGAATGAATATCAGTTTTAGTTCTACACATTTTTCCCTCATTCTTCTTCTTCTTCTTCTTCTTCTTCTTCTTCTTCTTCTTCTTCTTCTTCTTCTTACTCTCATTAATTGATCTTCTCAACAATAATAGAGACAAATCGCAACGCATAGATCCAAAGGTAATACTGACAACACCAGGTTTACTTCGCTCAACATAATAATTCTTTTGCGTATTTGATACTATTTTAAAATCATAAAAACGAGAATAATAATTTTTACTCATAATTTGTATGAACACTGCTTGTCTTTTCCATTAAATTGTTGAAGATGCCAAACATGCTTCTTACGTACCCTATATGCCTCCATCGTCTTTTAAGAAAAGATCCATATTCTCACTCCAAAGCGTGAACTGTCTATTGTTTTGCTTTTCATTAAATTTGTTGTTTACAAAGTCATCTACATTGTTATCTATCAACAAGGATGGTGGATCATTAACGTTTCGACTTGATATCAGATCATAGCAAGGACGCTCCACAAGTTGGATGATTTTTTACTTCTTTGGAAAAAGAACAATGGTCCAGTTTTTGTTCTCCTCCTTGCATTTGTATTTTTTCCCTTGGAAGTAGGCCTTTAGGCAATCTTAATTTGTAGTAGTTACCTGATAGTGTTCACAAGTCCACTCCGTAACATTTTTCCCAGGTTTTGTCATCAACTTCTTTAGTAAGAGTTATAGTTTTCCGCTTTTCTCCATAGAAAATAGTGTCAGGACTAGCTTGTATCAACATCAAAAGAAGCACTTCTCACAAATTTAAGCACTTTGTATCTATTTTACGGATCTGAAAGTATTGACGAATTCTTAAACATTAAATGAATGTATAAAAGCAATAGTAGCCTCTACTAAAGCAGGGAACAACGTCCTAGGGAGAACATGTTTTGGAGCATATTAAAATGAAATCATCATCTGACCTGATTCTGCTCAACCAGGCCAATACTCACTTGTATATGAATGAATGTCGTTACAATTGATAACGTTTTAATTCTGACTGTGTCTAGTCAAGGGAATTATTACTAGGTTTAGTTGCTCAATTTAGAAATGACTTAAATAGAATACTACTTGTGTAAACTAGTTACCAGAAAACCACATACATGACTAGGGGGAATACCTAAAGTAAGAAATTTAGGGAATCTAGGTCTTTTTTGGAGAATCAAAACAAATATGATGACACAACAATATCCTCAAGAGGTTTTGATAATGAAAACATACACCAGGTTCAGAAGAGAAGAAGAACAAACATAGAATGAAAGGGGGGGGGGGGACTAGGAGGCTCTATTTAAGGAAAAGTTACCTAAAGGCTAACAACTCTCCTTGATGGAATAAACTAGGGTTTCCTTGTAAATAGATAATGAGCAAAAGAGAATATTATCTTTCGCAATCATAAAACGCGTTTTTCTATGTAGAACGCTGTAGATGAAAGAAAAACAATAATTAGGTTTTCTTTTTGAAACTAGATGTGTGGTTAGTACAAATTAAATTCGTTGATGAGTGGTAATTATTCAATGTGTGAAACTGAGCTTGTGAGTTTTGTAACAAGAGGTGAATTTGGCATCTCGGAGAGTTTGTAACAAGAACGGGGTTTGACTTCTTAGAGATCAAAGTTAGCACTTATAGCTAATCATTACAGTTGAGGTACTAAAGTTAGTCTCTTTGATTATTGCGTGGTAATATGCTGTTTCTCTTTGAAGTTTAGTGAGAAGTTGTTGAAATCCTACACGTTCTAGGTCATGGTTATCAAGAAGCATTTCCACGATAAGTCTCTTTGTCATTCTATTAAGTTATTATTTTCTCTATTAGTACAAAAAACCTGGTTCTTGTATTTGTTAACTTGTTACGGTTTCTTCAATTGGTTTGAGAGAGGTCTTTTCATATAAAAGTTTCAATCCTTGTAAATGATCAATGGTTGCACCACCTAATGCACATGAAGGACATTAACACCACCATTCAATGGAAAGTCTTATGGATCGATGGTGAAGAACATATGCTATAACTCAAGGAGATAAAGGAATGGGATGTTCCTGACAAGTTTGCAATTCATAACAACGGTTAAAAAATATTCAAATGTGGAATAGTTCCAAATGAGTATAATAGAATTCAGCATGTCCACACGTTAAAGTAAGATGGGAGACACCACAAACAACGCACGAGGGGACAAGTCAGGTAAAGAAATCCATAATTGATCACCTAATAGGCAATATGAGTTGTCCAGAATGAGGGAAGGAAATATAATTTAACACATGCATACATGATTCACTGTCATCATTAACGAAATCTACTCACTAGGAAGATAGTACAAACTGGAAAGACTGTCAGAAACCTTCTTAATGTTGTCCCTGAATCATTGGAAAGCAAAGTTGAAGCAATTACTGAAGCACGTGACCTAGAAATTTTGATGATGGATGAGATTTTTGGAAATTTTTGGCCTATGAGCTGAATAATAAGATATATATAATGAATATATTTATTTACAACATTCTCCAAAGAAATCTTTTATCCACCAATATATCAAGCATAAAAATTCATATGATTTTTTTTGTTGTCATAATAATGTTAATATTAATAAAAGTGAAATAAAATAGAATGTCAAATGATAGAATTAAAACTAGCAAATAATTATAATTATATGATACAATGATGATTATTCTCGCACGGAAGTACTTTTTTGAACTTTTTCCATTATTCTTACTTCTTTTTCATCCTCTCGAGGATTCCTTAATGTTTTCTTTAAGCATAATTTCAATTATAAAACACTATTATAACTACATTATTGAATGTTGATTTTAGAAAACACATTATCACTACATATTAGTTTTTGACATATTATATGATTATGAAACATTTGCTCTTGATAAGCACATTAGTTATGTATATATTTATAAAATATTTAATATTTATAGTTTACATGATAGTATTATACTAAAGAAATTTGCAAAGAAGAAAATTAAAAAAATATATTCATGTGACTCTATAACTAAAGACACTATGTAACCATCGTAAAATGAAATTATGTATATTAGGAAAAATAAATGCTATGATTTCTAATTTTTCCTTTTATTTTAATAAAACAATTTGTAAAATATAATTGAATAACCTATTTACTCTTAAAAAACAGATATAAAAAATACTATGATATCAAAATACAAGAAGAGTTCTATTTTAATAAATTTTTAAAAAAGAAATTTTTAATGGCGTGAAGCGCGGACCCATTTACTAGTAATCAAGAAAATAAAATAGGAGACAAAAGGAAAGATAAGAACCTAGTCCACAAAGCAACCGAAAATGACGATTTCCCGGGAGAGAATATTTCTTTAATGAAGAAGAGGTTCCAACAAATGCAGAAGCCTAGATCATTTGAGAATCCTCAAAAGACGACGAACAAAGACATCAGAGAACGTTATACGACAAATGCAGAAGCCTAGATCATATCATCAAATTTTATTCCTTGTGGACTCTTGAATACAAAAGGAACAACCTAGAAAAGTAAAAAGAGATCAGGAACAATCAACACATTCCTTCAAATCATATACTAATCAATCAAGAGGTTATTTATCTATCAAATAAGCTTTTGCGGCAATGGGAAATTCATCTGGGGAAGAATCTGATGAGGCGGGACTTGAAAACCAATTCTTACTTGCAATGGAAGAAACTGTGTGAGTCCAAAGAAACAATCATGACACAAATGACTGGAATAGGCTCAAAAAAAGATGAAGATGACTAGATGTCCAAGGTAATTTTCATCAAATTTAAGAAAATATGCATCTTTATTCAAATAAGAAAATAGATCTCTATTTTGTACCCTCATAGATGCATATCACTCAACATGTCCTTAAAAAGAGAAATTGTCAAAAGACTATGAATCTCTAAGAGAAGAAAATGAAAATCTTAATCAACGTTTTCATGAATATTAATTAATGACTTCAAATCCTCTAGGAAAGAGAAAAGTATTAAAAACAATGTCGCAGGACTCTGGAGGAAAATGTAAAAGTCATAAGTAACAACGTGCATTCCATGACTAAAAGGAATGAATTAGTTCTCGTTGAGGAACTTCAGAAGCCAAAAATGGAATTACAAAAAAATATGAGATCGACAAAATACTCCACAATGCATGATAATATCCAAAAGATTCAATCATCAACAAAAAAAATTCAAATTTGAACCCATAAATGTATGGCTGCAGAACTGGACAGGGGCAAGTGTTTCTGCTGGAGGTATACAACAGGTCATAGAAAACATCAAGAAGAAGCATTGGAGGAAATTTTAGAAGGAAGTTATAGCAGCTTGCTATGGAGTTGTGCTTTATCATACTTAGCGTGCTAGAAATTGGAAGAAATTTAGAAATAAGAATGTAGATATTATAGAGGCTAAAACTAAGAGAGCACAGAATTGTAGAAGTTTATTAGAGAACTAGAGCTGTAATTAGTTGTTTGTTTTGTTGGAGACCTCATTTCTACCAATAGAAATAAGGTGTTCTTTAATTGTAATTGTGTTTTTTATGGTTATGGTAATCTTTTACAGTTGTTACCAAAAAAAAATTAAATTTGAAATCCTTCACTGAGGAATACTTTTTTCCAACAACCAGAGATTATGAGGTTACTTGGTATGAATCAAGATTGTTGTTTGTGCATGAGAAACTACACAGTTGAAAGTAAATAGAAAATTGATTACTGATGCATCATCAACTTAACT
Organism: Solanum pennellii; assembly: GCF_001406875.1. Taxonomy (NCBI): domain Eukaryota; kingdom Viridiplantae; phylum Streptophyta; class Magnoliopsida; order Solanales; family Solanaceae; genus Solanum; species Solanum pennellii. Next base: position 35,205,899 of record NC_028645.1, on the reverse strand, counting down.
TTGAATTGAATAAATAACAAACATGAACATTCTAACCACTACATCAATCCACAAAAACATATTGAAACAAACAAAAAAATCTATTTCAAAAACCTTCTTTTCCATAATAGAACTAATATCACTAGTTTCAAACTTTTTCACTACTTTATTTAATTTCAACAAAACAACTACCGTAAAGATTTCAAAGTTCAAAATTAACATAATCATTATTCTAAATAATTTCTAACTACTTTTGCATGAGCGGGGAAGCTAGCAAAAACAACCTTTTTACGTCCCACATAGTTAAGGTTAGGGGGATCTAGTAAGGCCTCAAGGGTCCATGCAAACAAAATACATTGTTAACTTACTTTTTAATGTATACAAAATAGATGTTGACCCCCCCCCCCCCCCCC
>NC_028645.1:35157171-35205282 GCF_001406875.1 Solanum pennellii | reverse complement strand
TGGCCCCCCCCCCCCCATCCAAAGACTTCCTCGTGTGTTTATCTCTTTAAATTTTTAACCCCTTCATATTCGTCACCGTGTGAGGTCACCTTGCCCATACCTACTTGTGAAATTAGATTGGATATACATGTTCATACTTCAATTTTTACAGAAAAAACTTGAAAGATGCAGTACACATAATCGTGATTGATAATTTGGACCACTCAAAAATAAGAAAGACAACATTATAAGTGCAAATATAAAGACTTGCCTCTGAAGATACCCTCAGATAAACGACTACATGTTTCAAAAGATGATTCCTTGCACCACTTTCGGGGAGTTTGTTAGATCCCTCTTTTTCTTTTAGTATAAAATTAGTCTAATTTTCTAAAATAAGATTCAGATAAAAAATTTATTTACTCTAAAAATCACAAATTTAAGAGTTAATTAATAGGGCCAACAATAAAGAAGAACACTAACCAGCAAATGTCCACAAACACCAAGTGGCTTCACTTCTAAAATTTTTTTCTTTGGACTTTGATACAATGTCAAAATATATGGTTCCACAACACGGTACCGAAAAGGAACCTCTAAGATCTGATCCTTGTCATGTCTAGACACAACAAAGACACACATTTTTCATAATTTCCTTCAAAACATGGAATCATCCTGATTCTTGAAAAATGTAGCAAATCTATATCCTCCAAACATTGCTATTTCACTTTCCATCATAAGCTCTATCCATATTTCCAACTCAAACATCTGCTTTCCAGCAACCTCTTATGCAACGATCTCCTTCCTGATACGCTCTTTACCGATCTCATTCCTTATTGCCTCAACCACATTTCTACTACGGTTCAATGACTCTGGCTCCATCAAACAAACTAAAACAAAAAGGATGGTATATGGATGCAGTTTTACACACAATGAGACAAGTTGATTTTTCCAAGACAAACCTATCGGGATGTCCAGTTGAGTGGAACATGAAATCTGATCAGAGGATGGATACTCCAACACCATAGCTACAACTGCAAAAGTTTTAGCGGCACCACTGCAAAAGTTTTTTGATATTTAAATCTAATTAAATATTTCTACCAAACGTTCTTATATTCTTTAAATAGATTAAACATTCTTTTTAAAGTTCTAATTGTATGTCCAAACGGAGTTGGATGTGGCATTTTAGAAGAAGATAAGTCAAACAAAGTTGCAAATTTTACCATGGATTTGTTGCTATTACTTTGGACAAGGTGGCCGTCAATAGCCTATTTCTTCAATCTAGTTCATGTTGTGGCTTTTTCTCATATTTGTCTCAAAAAATTATGTGACTATTTAATAATTCTTTTGTCTTCTTTTGATCAGTTCAGGTGAAACATATCATAAATTCTATGCAAAAAGGTTGCTTTGACCAAAACGTGTAATTATGGAATGTTTCACGAAGCCTCAGCATAAAATTATATTCTAAGTTTGAATTTAATAAATATATTTATTTATTACGTCCAATGATTTTCATATTTCTTTTTGGCTCTTCTATGTTATATTCCCTAACTTGCCTTAATTACCAATGGTCTATGAGTTATGTTATCTAAAAGCTTTTCAATATATTCATGTCATTGGAACCATATATGTCACGTCGTGTAGGAATTAGTATTGATTGTGGCATCAAAAGCAAGACGAATTTAAGTGTTATACATTGGCAACATGGACTCTATCCTTTTTAATTTTATTTTGATCGTATATGGATGGCCAGTAATGGTGTCCATATGAGACTAAAACGAAAAGAATAATCTCCAACCTTGACAAACAATTACATAAAATTTCAAATTTGGAATAGATTTTATGATGTGTCTGAACCTTTAATGTGAATTTTGACGTGAAAACAACCTCTTCTAGAAACTTGGCGAAGAAATGGAGTGTCCTGCCCTTTCAGCCTCATTCACCTCTCACTACAGCTTCACAAAAATATTTATGTATTGATGCATGAGATACAAAATAGCAAGGCACTTGATCCTACAAAGTATATACTCAATAGTCAGGAATATGTTCAAATTTCATATCAAATACCTCCTGGATTGATGAGAATTAATTTACTACAAAAGTAAGGGATTAAATTGCTTGCCTTTACGAAGTTTTTGATGAAAAAATTGTTTAAATGTTCCTTAGGTCATGCCCTTTAAATTCAACAGAACATTGTTGGTTTATAAGGAGTGATTTTGGGAGGGAGTTTTCCCTACATTTACATTATCTTACGCCACTATAGTGGCCCAAGTTGTCAATATTTATGTCTGCTCGATTTCATTGATTTCACTTGTAGCGATGGGATGTGTTACTATAACACCTCTCTATTTGAAAAAACTAGAACGAGCTAGAATTAGAAAGAGCCATTTTTGGAAAGAATGAAAAATCTGAAAAATTTGCTAAATTATGTTAAGTTTGAGTTTCGGGTCAACTTCAAGTGACCATAACTCCTTGCTCGGCATGATTTAGGTGTGAGATCAGATACCATAGGTAATATCTTTGAATTATCTATCCAGAACTGCCGAGTATGTTCAATTTCGAGTTCGTATGAGGGAGATATGTCCATTCAATGTTGGTTTGTCTAGATAAGGAAAGTCAAAACAGGATTTTGGAGGGTATTTTGGTCTTTTCACTGCCCAATTATTTAAATTTGTTTATGGTAATTAATATTTGGGTCTAAAATGATTTGGTTCATTTAAATTCATTAAAAAGAGTTAAGATTTTGAGAGAAGAGAAAAGAAGAGGAGATAATAGGAGCAAAAAGGAGAAGAGACAAGGAGTCATCAAGTTCTTGAAGCTACAATCATGGATTTTTACAAGGGGTGATCTCTACGAGGTATATTAGATTACATAGCAATTTTTTTGTTCATCCACGGGCCAATCATGTTGCAATTTACCGTAATTGTGTTCTTGAAAGAAAAGAATTATGAGTTCATGATGAAATTTGTTAAGTTCTTGTAGGTTCTTGTTGTTGATGTTTTTGAGAAGTTTCTTAAGTAAGTTTTGCTCATGAGATTAGGAGTGTTTTGAGTATATTATTACATATTTTGGTGATATTGTTTAATCCAAGTGTTTGGGAGAAGAACCAATTTAATCTAGAGGGTTAAAACTTGAAAAACAAGCAAGAAGATTTGGAATTTTCCGGTCCCAAGACACAGCGCCCATCTTGGGTTCTTAAGTTTTGAGTCTAGGGTGCCGAGCCATCCAGTACGCCCCAAACCAGAGTCTGAAGTTTCAATGATGGCGCCCAGCACCACTAAGAGCGCCAGGGTCGCCAAACCTTCTACCCTTTCCCACTTCTTTTTGTTTTAGTTCCATAGAAACGTGCTTAAGTTTTATAGTTGATTTCTTCACTCTAAGGTACGTATAAATACCATTAAATAATTCATAAACATGATATCATGATCCTTGAATGCATAATTCAATTGAAGAAAAGTTAAGAGTCTAGTCAAGATGAGTTCATACAGTTTTTCAAAAGTCTTTGTAAACGTTTTAACTTTGTTTTTAGACTTTTGTTTTGAGTTGAGTAAAGAGTAGAGATTGAAGTTCACATCTTCAAAAAGAATATATCGGGACTACGTATTCCCAAAGAGTAAATGTTTTCACATTTAAACAAGAGATGAAACTCTGATTTTAAAGAGAGCGTTTGAGTTACGCTTGAGTAATTATCTCAAACCACATAAAGATATTTAGTTTTTAAACCTATGCGCTGAGTATATTTTGGGAGTAATATTGAGCACCAATATGGGGATGAGTTCATAAAAACTCAAGTCTCCATAAAACATGTACCCATCGAAGGTAATAAAGAGTCATACTTTTTAGGTGATTTCTTAGTGCTCTTTAGCAAAAACTAGTGGATCCACTTAGTTAAGGGATTTTATATCACGGTAAGGTATATGATAGTTCTGGCAGCGTGGTCGAGACAATATATCATAACTTTAGCTCATATTAATGGTTGTCGGTTAGAGAAACTTTCTTAGTATTAGATTGGTTTATATGTAATCTCAGTTATTATTGTATTTCGTTAATACTTGAGTTGTCACCTACTTTTAAATGTTTTTTATAAACTGCACCTTTATTATTGTTTTACTTTGCATTTGAGTTGAGTTTCTATGAGTCGAGTAAAGCTGATGTAGGTTTTCTTTTAGATTCCTTTCATGCTTATGTCATATATAGTTTTGTCCTCGCATGCTCGTACATTCAATGTAATGATGTCATTTGGCATGTATCATTTTATGATGAAGATACAGGTACCTAGGATCAACATCCAGTGCCTTGTTGATCAAATTGAGCACTCAGTGTCAGTGCCAGTGGGTGAGCCTTGTTGCTTCCGGGGGATTCCCTTTTAATGCTTTGTTAGTTATTTGTTAGGATGATCAAGGTTCTTGTCCTGACATCCCTCTTAGTATTTACAAGCTTCGTAGACAGTTCGATACGAGTTATTTACTATTGTATTTCCGATGTTTTACTAAAATACTTGAGCTAATACTTTGAATAATTTGAATTTTTTTCCTAAAACATTCTATGTTTATTTGAGACACTTGTTTTAAAGTGCATTTGAATCCTTATATTAATGATTTAATTGTTCCGGTATAAGTTACGCTAGGCCAATCTTGGGGAAAACAATGGTTCTCGAGTGCCAGTCTTGCCCAGGGTGTAGGCTCTGGGCATGACAAATTTTGTATTAGAGCAAAGAGTTTAAGAGTCTTAGAAAGTACATCGCGTCGTTTCTATAGAGTCCTAGTTATTAGTGTGAAGCGCGCCACATCTATAATTAGGGGTCTGCAACATTTAGGAATTTCCTTCACTTCTTTTATGTTCATTTCGTGTGATAGAGCTCATCTCTATAAAGTCTCTTTCTAACTCGTTCTTGCGCATGTCTTTCAGATCATTCCTCCAGAAGAGTTGTTCGAGGTCGTCCTGCTAGGAAGAACATTGAGGAGAAATGGGTCCCTAATGCACCAGAAGTGCCACCCCAATGAGAGTCACCAATTCTGAATTTCCGGAAGAAATCTAAATCCTAAGTCAAGCGGTGACCAACCAAGTTGGGCAACAAATAGGGGCTTGAATTGTAGAGGCTGATATTTCAAAGATCTGCGACTTCTTGAGGATGAATCCTCCAAGCTTCACTTGTTCAATAACTATCAAGGTTCTAGAAAATTTTGTCGATGAACTATAAATGGTAATTGAGGTTATCCATATTGTCGATGCTGAGCCAGTGGAACTACCTCCAAATCAACTAAAGAATGCTTTTAGGAGTTGGATTGACTAGTATAAGAAGGTAGAGTTTAGAATGCACCAATTTTTAGTTGGGCTATGTATGAGGAGGCTTTCTTGGGGAATTTCTTTCCCCGCGAACCGAGAGAAGCCAAAGTACTTGAATTCCTTACCCTTAAGCAGGATTCACTAAGTGTTCATTAGTATAATTTGAAGTTCACCCAAGTTTCGCGATAAGAATCGAAGATAGTTGCGGATATGACGAGAAGGATGAGTCAATTTGTTGCTCGTTGTCCCATCCGTCAAGAGAAGAGGGCAAAATCTATGTTAATAGGGGACATTGATATAGCAAGGTTCATGGTTTATATGCAACATATTGGTGAAAAGACATTGAGGGATTGGGAGGAGTTTGGAAACAAGAAAGCTAAGACAAGGAATGAATTTTGGCCGCTGAGGAGTAATGTGAATCGTTCTTCCTTTCAAAAAAATCAAAAGGTACCTAGTCGATAACCTGCTAGTGCACCTGCACCTTGAAACAAAAGTGAGTACAATAGTCAGAATTCACTGAGCTACATAGCTAAGCTTGCACAATCTCAAGGCAGTATGGCACAAGAAGGTAACTGAGATCTTGCATGTGCTAACCATGACATGAACCACCAGGTAAGTGTATTGGTGGATCCACGGGGTGTTTCAAGTGTGGTCAAGAGGGTCACTTCATGAAAGAGTGATCTAAGAGCGGGCAAGGTAATGGGAATAAGGATAATAAATCCCAATCTTCATCATTTGCGCCACCATACAACACTGCATCTACAGAAGATACTTCAAGGACAGGCGAAGGAGAAAACTATCTTTATGATATCAGAAGTCGTCAAGAGCAAGAGAATTATCCAAATGTTATCACCGGTATGATCAAATTCCTTACTCTTAAAGTGTATGCTTTGCTAGACTAGGAGTGAGTTTATCTTTTGTGACTCCTTATGTTACTATCAAATTGATATTCTTCTTCATAAACTTTGTGAGCTTTTTCTATCTATGAAGCCTATAAAAACTCAGATGGATGTTGGGACAAGACCCACGACATCCTAATAAACTAAACATACTGAAAGCAATCAAAAAGATCCTATGGATGCAAGGAGGATCACCAACAACTTTAAAGCATAATTGGAAACAACGATGTGTTGGATTATGATCCTGGCTACCAGTATCTGCATCATAAAAAAATACATGCCAAATGGCATCAATACATTGAATTTACGAGCATATGAGGAGAAAACTAGAACAAGGCATATGATTGAGGAGAACTGAAGAAACAAACTTGGTCTCAACTGAACGGAACTCATTTCAATATAAAGTAATAATAAAAATACAATATAAAGAAAATCTTTTTAAAACATACATGACAACTATGTGTATTTAGAAAAACAATACTACTTCTGTGTGTAGGAAAAGATACAATATGGTCTCTGGAATGTATATAAAAATACAATTTACTTCTTTGTATATAGGAAAAAATGTAGTGGGAGTTTCTCTAACCGAAGATTATCACGTAATAGCTATTGTGATGAGACAACATTTTGCCACGCTTCATGTCCTTCCTATACCTTGTCGAGGGTATAGAATATGACTACTAAGTAGATCCACTAGTCTATGCTAAAAGGCACTAAGGAATCATGTGAAAAGTATGACCATTTTCTAATTATGGTTTCTGGGGGCTGGGAGTTGTCTGAATTCTCCCCTATATCGCTGCTCAATACTACTCTCAAAATATAGGTGCTCAATACTACTCTCAAAATATAATACTAGATCTTATGTTTTAAAAAGATAAATTCTTTCTATGGTTTGAGATACTTTCTCAAAACTTAGATTAAGGATCTTCTTGGAAATCAAAGTTTCCTCTCCTGCTTAATTGTGAAAGCATTTACTCTTTAATAAAATTAGCTCAAAAGGTCATTTGGAAATAAAAGTTTCCTCTCGTGTTTAGATGTGAAAATATTTTTACTCTTTTAGAATACATAGTCTCTCTATACTCTATTCATGAAATGAACTTCAATCTTTACTCTTTACTAGAGTGAAAACTCAAGTCTTTAAACAAAGTTAACACATTTTAAAAAGACTTTTGGAGAACTCTATGAACTTTTATTGACTTGACGCTTAACTTTCTTGAATTGAATTATGGATTCAAATGTAACACTCCGAAAGTCCATGACTTGGTCTAGAGTCTCACAATATGAACTAATACTTGAAACACTATTTATAGCCCTAAAATAATGTAGTTAAACTAAATTGTAAGTGTTAAAGTCACGTTAAGAAACAACCATGACGTTCGGGGAATTGCAAAAAGTGTACTAGTGTGCCTTGGCATGTTTCATGGGATTTTAAGAGTTGGAATTTAGTGAAATTTGGTTGAAAGATGTTAAATATGTATTTTAGTGTGTTTAGGGTCAAAACATCCGCGTACGAATACCCAAGGACCATCCTAAGGGTCCTTGGTGAGGACCCTTCAATTTGACCCAAACCTTGAAAATTGGCAGTGGCAGTCCATGAACCAATTGACGAGCCGTCAATGGGTCAACGGCCTGTTGATAGTGTTCGTTGGATAGGAAATATCCGCATTTAAGAAATGTATAAAATTACAGTCTCTATCCCAAACGACGCCCATGCAGGACGGGCCATCAATGGGACTATGGGGCATAGGTCTGGGTCTCATTGGTTGGGAGTGGACTTTACTGTAAGTTAGTAGTTAGGTTGGATTAATTAGTTAGTTAGTTAATTAATAAATTAAGGGTTAAGTGGTGGATAAAATAAGTTATTTAAAGATTATATAAGCTACCCTAAGTCTAAAACCAACTTAACACCCCATAATTCCCAAACACAATTCTATCCAACTTCTATCTACTTTCTCTCTCAATTCAAAGACTCCATTGAAGAGCAAGCTTCATAGTTCACTAGGGATTCAAGACTTCATATTTACTCCATAAAAAAAATAAGGAATCCTAAGGTATGAAAACTAAGGAATCCTCTTGGGGATCTCCTTCCCCAATCGGCTATTCAAGGTTTCTAATGAAGTCTAAAAAGTTAAGTTTCCTTCCAATTTCGTAATTCATCTTTCAAATTGATTTGATGTTTGTTTTATTTGATTATTATTGATAGATTATTATTGTTTATAGGTAAATTGTTGTAGTTATTAGTGTTTGCCTAGTTCTATGGAAGTATTCATGATTGAACCCTTTTCCCCTTACCCTGGGTTATGACTTAAGGTTGAATTGATTAGTGATGATACAATTGACTTAGTTCTTGTATATATTACTTAATATTATGTTATTAACTAGATTTATTGTTTAATATGTTTGGATTGATGGTAATATATTGAAGGAGACTTTTGAAGGCAATTAGGTAAGACTTTGTGATCTTGAGTTCTTTACTTCAATGATGATGACTTATACTTGATAATGGTATTCATTTGAAGTATTATATGTGATTAGATTAAGAGGATGATGATATGATGAATGTTATAAAACATGTTGACTATATGAATTGTGAAATCATGTTAAGGGTATGATGATACAAGGTTAGATATGAATCACTTGTGTGTCTTACTATGATATGACTATGATGTGGATCTCACAAATAAAGGGTTGTTATGAAAGGAAACACTCATGTAATACCTGATGATATAATGATATGATATACAAGGCATTAGCCTTAATTTGCCTATATTAATCTATGATGATTAATGACTTAAAGACATTTCAAAAAGGGACTTTAGCTTAGCACCGAGTGAACTAGTCAGGAGATGTGTCCGTTCATGATGTGGGAAGGTAGGTTCACAATGGTTCTCATGAGATGGAGACCATAATGAAATTGTGCATAAAGAGGGTTTCAAGTGTATATTCTAGTTTATTAACTATGTTGCCTCCATAGGTATAATAGCTAGTTGATCAACTTATAATGCTATGTTCATGTTTTTGTTCTACCTTGGCAAGTAGAGAACCTTCTTTCGGTGTAGGGTTTCATATGCACCGGATTCCATAAGGTTAATTGTCGATTAAGGTGATTGTTCCCCAAAGTAAAATAAAAGTAATAAAGTGAACACTAACTAGGGTGACTTAAGTGGTTCTACTTAGTGTAGGTAGGGTATGAGACTCTACTTAAACATGGTACAAGTTGACCTTTAGGGAAGTCCTAGGAGGTTGTTCTTATGTAATTATGATATAAATGAAATGTATATGATGAATTTGTATGTTGATGATCATATATGATGTTAGTTTCATTGATGAACATGATATTGATCTAATTTGATGTACATGATTATGAATATATATGAAGTGTGGACATTTCTTATGCTCCTTTACTTGGTTTACTTGATTATGTGGGGTTACGGGGCTTCACATAAGCATTGCACTTGTAGGCTTGGGAAAGGATTGTGAGTAAGGGTCTTATATGTTATGATATTATAAATTCTTGTACATGAATTGTTGTTGTGACATTATGTTAGAGTTGTTGTGTTAATATGATCTTAATATAATGCTATCGATGTTGATATGACCTTATGCTAATGTTGGCCTTGTGTTGAGTATGAACTTTTCTTAAGTGATATTATGATTCATTGACTTTTATGTGCTCTCATATGTGCATAAAGGCTTTTGAAAGGGACTTAGCATGGTTTTGAACAAAATGTCCTTTTAAGCATGATTTCAATGGTTTACTTGCATAGGTTTCCATACTTAGTACATGTGGTTGTACTAGCCCATGTTCTTTCCTTCTTCACAAATAATGTAGTTTTGGTCCATTGAAGTTTAGGAGGCCACTTTGCAAGAATACTTGTACATATTCCCTAAGTTATCGGTAGCTCCTCAATGTTCAGGGATGTTACCATTTCAATATTCTAGCTATGTTGTTATATCAAAAGACACTATTTCATTTCTTTATCTTTGATACTATTGTTGTAAGCCTAAATGTGGCTTTTTGTATTGAAGTATAGGCTATGACACAAATGTTGTAATGCTCTTTAGATGGTTTGATGTGAGACAATGCTATTAGACTTTTTCCTATGTAGTGGTTATGTTGTATAAACGAGAAGCCTATGTTAGCTTCAATATGCAAGGATTCTATGTAAACTCCATCTATGATACGTGAGATTTCTATATTTACCTCAATATGTAAAAAAAATTTAATTTTCCATATTTTGGCCTATGATATTTTATGACGAATTCTAAGGACTAGTCTAAGTCCTCTCCAAGGATGAAGACGCTGATTACGTCTAGGGGGTGCTCCTCCGTCGTGAAAAACTTGGTATCAGATCATGAGGTTGAAGTAATATTAGGATTGATGTCTCACTAAACCACGTCTACGTAGAGTCTTCTTAAAGGGTGTGAAGCGCGCCACACTTATAAATGAGAGGCTATGTGATGGTTAGGAATTCCCACCTTTTGGTAATCTTGAAAGTCGTACCTCAAGAGTATAAATCTACGTGTCCTTTTTTTACTTCTAATTTTTTCTTGTGGATATAGGAGATAAATATGAGAAGTGAAGCCGCAAGGAGAGTGGAGGAAGATTTGACTAATGCGGGAGTTCCTCCCCTATAGAACAAACCTCCTCAACAAGGCAATCAAGTTCCTCCGCAAGACCAAGATCCGGTCATTCCTCCACACATGATGGATGGAGAGATAAGGTCGGATTTTCTAAGGTTATCTCAAGCTATTACTACCCAAGCCCAAGTTGTATATACTCAAGCTCAAGCCATTGTAGCTCCAGCAAACCTGGAAGTTGGACCCTGTGTTCAACAAAATGTTCATACCATGGCCTTTTGCTTGAAGGACTTCACAGGGATGAACCCTCCAATGTTCTTTGGGTCTAAGGTGAATGAAGATCCCCAAGACTTTCTTGATCAGTTCCACAAAATCCTATATTCTATGGGATGAGTTCTAATGAGAAGGCCGAGCTAGCCTCATATCAACTCAAAGATGTGGCTCAAATTTGGTATACCTAATGGAGAGATAATAGGTCTTTGAAAGAGAGTCCTATAACTTGGTATGCGTTTACAAGGGATTTTCTTGATATGTTCTTACCAAGGGAGAATAGGGAGGCAAAAGTGGAAGAATTCATCAACCTTCGTCAAGGAGGTATGAGTGTACAAGAGTACTCCTTGAAGTTCACTAATTGTCCAAGTATGCTCCTTTTTAGGTAGCCAATCCTAGGGATGAGATGAGCCGCTTCGTGATAGGAGTGTCCCATGATGTATTTGAAGAGTGCGGTTCAGCGATGCTTCATGACAATATGGACATTTCTCGTTTGATGGTGCATGCGCAATAAGTTGAGGAGATTATACAAAAGAGGAAAAATAAGGAGTTTAAAAAGGCCAAGTATTATGAGGGAGGTACTTCCAAGGGTAGGCTTGAAATTCATGACAAGCCTAGCTTTAAGAAGAGTGTCTGCAACCAAGTTCCTTCCAATTTCGCTAAGGCTAACAAGGTAGTTTGTCCAACCCTAGGTCGCAAAAGGGAAGAAGTTGAAATTCACCTAGCAAGAAACCTACTTGTACTATGTGTGGTAAGTAGCATATGAATGAGTGTCAAGTTGGGACGGATAATTGCTTTGTGTGTGGTAATAGTGTCCATAATGTGAGGGATTCTCCTAATTTAAGGGGTCAAGAGAGAGGGAGTGGTCATGCTCAAGCAAGCAATCCTAGTTCTGATGCTCCAAAGAGGAACCACTTCTATGTTCTCCACTCTAGTGGTGAACAAGAGGATTCTCCTGATGTCATCACCGGTATGCTAAAAGTTTTCTCTAATGAAATTTATGCTTTACTTGACCTCGGTGCTACTTTATCATTTGTAACTCCTCTAGTAGCTAAAAAGTTTCTCATATTCTAGTTGAATCTTGTATGGTTACTACCCCAGCGGGTGACTCCGATGTGGCAAGAAGAGTCTTTAGGAGTTGTCATATATCTTTACGCAATAGAAATACATGGGTGGATTTGGTATGATATGGTTGATGTTGATGTCATCTTGGGAGTTGATTGGTTGCATGATTTCTTTGCTTATACTGATTGTAGAATGAGGGTAGTTAACTTCAATTTTTTGAATGAACAAGTCTTGGAGTGGAAGGGGGGAAACTCAATCCCTATAGGTCGTATCATTTCGTGTCTAAAAGCTTGTAAAATTATCTATAAGGGGTGTGTTTACCATATTGTGAGAGTCAAGGATCTTGAGTCCGACCTTCCTCCTTTAGACTCAATACCCGTAGTGAAGGATTTTCCGTATGTCTTTCCCGATGAGATGCTCGGAATTCCCCCCGAATGGGGAATATAGTTTGGTATAGACTTGTTACCATATATGAAACCTTTTTCAATCCCTCCTTACCAGATGGGTCCGGTTGAGTTGAAAGAGCTAAAGCTTCAACTCAATGACTTATTAAACAAGGTTTTCATAAATCCTAGTATTTCGCCATTGGAGCTCTGGTGTTGTTTATTAAGAAGAAGGATGGGTCCCTTAGATGTGCATTGATTATCGTTAACTTAATAAGGTCACCATAAAGAACAAGTATCCTATCCCTCGGATTGAGGACTTGTTTGATCAACTCCACGGGGCAAGCTACTTTTCTAAATTGATTTGAGGTCATGGTATCACCAACTTAGGGTGTCACGACCCGCAAGTAAACCCTAAAAGTTAGAGTGTCCTTGTGTGTCACACGGAAAATGATACTTCAAGAAGTCTCATCTAAGTTACTCGTATCATTCATTGCATAATAAACATACTAAAATGAGTAAGAATTTAAAACTTTCTTCGTATACTAAAATGTGTAAGAATTTAAAACTTTCTTCACACACAAAGAACTCTTTCCATAATCATCACACAAGCGTAAGACTTTCATTTAAAAAATTAAAACTTTACAACATCTCCTTGAACCATCTAACTTTAGAGTATACAATATTTGGGACATAAGCCCATATAACCCAATCAAATAAAGATTAAGACATAAGGGAACAGGTGTGAATATTGTCCTCGAATCGATGAGGACTCACCAATACTTCATCTTCAACCCTTCGAAACCTATCTATCCTCCATGTCTCATCAATACTTCCAATTCCCTACACTTTAGTCAAAAAGGGAAAAGAAGGGTTAGCACATTAGATGCACTAAGTATGTAACCATGCAAAAACCATGAAAAAGGGACATTTAGAAAATAACATGCTTTTCATGAATTTTGATGAAAACATCATACTATAAGCATAATAACAACATTTAACAACATAGAAACAAATAAGGAATCGTTTAAGCAAATAGTCACACTCTAAGAAAATATTAAAGTGAGCTTACTTCACTGTACAATGAACTTTTTCACTGTTACGGTGAAGTTACTTAGCTTCACTTTGCACACCCTTTCAGCATATAGTTCTCTCACGAAAATATATCCTTAGACTTACTTAAGTAAGACAAAGAGATACCGTCCATACACCCTCTCTAGGCAGACCTAAATGATCCTTAAGACCACCTATAATGAGATACACATACTTACAAATACATCAATCACATGAACATGAGATCCTCCTACCAAAGATGATACTAAGGTTTACTTGAGTGTGTTGTGAAGCGACCTCCCATAAAATCTCTTACATACACACTTAAGAGATCCTATAGACTACCTAATATAGAATAATTCTCACTTAATACATTAACATACATATAACATGATATTCTCCCCTACGAAGGTTATCAAAAGACTTACTTAAGTAAATCAAGAAGATAATGTCCATGATTGACCTCTTCAACATTACCTAAGTAATCCTTAAGAATAGTTAAGTTTTGATCATGTCTACATAATCAACCATCTTCACTAACTAGAGTCATTCTTAAGACTTATCTAGGTAAGATAAGAAGTGACCATTCCTACGCCCCCTTCACAGATTCACTAGACAACCTTTAAATACTCTAGGTAAGTACTTATTCATTTAACATACTTTCTTAACTGAAGTCATTACATTCATTAGTTCATTTAAGACTCATTCATCACATAAAGACATTCAAGTAATGGTCTTGGAACAAGACCTAGGGACTCTCACTAACACCTTCAAAGCCTATTGTGCAATGTCTAGATAGTGTCCCAATACCGCCACCTAAACTCCATAGAACTACTCTATTACTAGTATGTATCCCATATGATGAGAATAGGCAATAACGACATAGAGCATGGTAGCAAAGCATGGAATCCGAAGTTCTAACCTTCTCCGATGAGGGTGTTCTACTTTCCAATGGTAGAACTTGGACACATCCCATGTAGGCACATGGTTAAGGAATATGAAGGGTGTGATTTGTAATCTAGTCTTGTGATTTAACTAGAACTACTTCCCTTACAATACTCACCCGGTGCTAGCCTTTGTTCTCATAGAGTAATTCACATTAAAGGTTCATATAAAGGGGTTCCATATCAAGTTCATAACCCAATCACATTTACCCTACCAAGGAAAGGTCCACTAAGGCTACCTTACAATGGAGACAAGAAGATCATCATGACTTTCCTAAGGTGTTATGTGATTCTGTTCCAGCCAACCAACCTTAAGTCTATCATTCCATTACTTGAAGGATACCATTACGATTTTCGACTTCAACATTCATAACCTTACCACTATGTTCAAGGTTTCACATAAAGGACCCTCTTAACGTGATTTAAGGTATCATGTCATTCATACATACAAGACTAAGAGTCTTTAGCATCCAATGTCAAGACATCTCACATTCACATTCATACATGCATCAAGTAAGGGACACAAGTCAACCAATACAAGACACAACACACTTTACTTTAACACATATTACATGTCAATTTTTAAGTCACTTAGGCATAATCATTATCATCATTATGTCATCCTACACACTACCATATCATCATCAATATAACCATCATAGACTCATATAGTTAAGTAGGAAGAATCATGCATCACCCCTAAGACTACACATATAAACACATAGTCATAGTCTACATGATCTCCTAACATACATAGAAAGAACACATACTTTAATATTACTTCACATATAAATAGATATGCTCATACTTCAACACAAATAATCTTTATACTTCAAGTAGTGCCGACAACGCCATGATCATAATATTGCATAAAGTAATGCAAACAAGGCCACATCAATTCACATAGCACCGCCACCACAAGTGGACCATACCAATCAACATTATAATACAAAACTATACATAATATTTAAGAGAGTTGGGGCACCCTACCACCCATTCAATCTCACCACTTCAATCCCCAAGCTAAATCATCCAATTCGATACCATAAGGCCCTTACCATGGCCATGAAGATCAATTCAATACATGAACGATAATACTCGATGAATCTAGGTCAATTCAATATATAATTATCAATCTAAGACAAATTTGACATCAATTGAATAAAAATTTTATATCATTCAATAGCCCATACAAAATTACACTAGAAATTATAAGCCTTAAATCAACATCAATTCAATAATCATAATATTCAATAGATCTAAGAATATAAAATACGCAATTTATCAAATTGAAACATCCTATAAACAAATCAATCATAATGTATAAATGGATCAAAAGCCCATAACAATCTACACTTGAATTCGTTAATACCAAAGCACGATCACATAACCCATATTTTAGTCAAATTGAGAGATTTGTGATGGTTAAGGTTTCATGGAGAATTTCATTGGAAAACGTCAATTATACATCAATAAGATCATATCTTAACATTTGAAAACCATTCATGCAAGAACCCAAGACTTAGAGTAGAAATTGGACTTTTAATCTTTTTGAAATCTTTGAAATTGACTCTAAGGTGATAGAAAGCCTTATGAAGAACTCACATATTATTAGAAAAACCCAATGATAATTGAAGAAGAAACTCAATCGAAGAAGCATATTCAAGTTCCATCTTCACCTTTAGCTCTCACGGAGGTTTTTGAAAAAATTTTGGGAGGGAATGGGGTTTGATTTAGGTGCTAGCGTTTAAATGAGAGTTTTAGGACTTATATAATCTTAACATACCCTTAAACACCCAAAATAGCCTTCCTCTATTTTATAAGACTTGGGGTGAATTTCCCAAAAAACCCAAGTCTTAAAAGAAAAGCTGCCACTTTTCAGCACCATCGATGCACAACATCGACGGTCCGTGGTCTCACCCATGCCCCTTCGATGGGGTCTCGTTGGTTGCTCCTGCAAATCCTCAACCTTCAGGACAAGTGCCTCCATCGACTCAACCAATCGACGGGTCGTCACCTTGTCAACTGGCTGTCGTTTGGGTCAGTCGATTGCCACTGCCTAGCAATGTTTAGCTTCAAGTTGGGGTCCTCCTTTAGGGCCCCTTGTGGGTCCTATATGGAGTCTTACCCAGAAGTTTCCTACATGGAAACTTTTCCCGTTTTTGTCTTTCGTTCATTCACTTATTTGCGTTATGAAATTATTAGTGTTTGAACGTGAGTATAAGTATTTGAAACTTAACATGACTCATTCAACTTAGGGTACTTAAGTTAATTAAATAAATTAATTAGTTAATTACTAAAAAACCCTCCTAGATTGACTAGAAATAGGAAAACATACACTTAGTCAAATTTGGAAATTGGTGTTGACTATGGTTTCGGTCAACATTTTGAATTTATTTTAATTAATGAAATCCTTAATTTAATTAATTTATGTACCTAGGGTAAGTACTAAACCACCCCTAAGTCATTGGAACCATAATCAACCCTTTAGGACCATCCTAAGTTAAGTACTAGGATGTTTCTTGAATTATAGTAGATTAGTGTAAGAATTTAGTTTCATTTAAACTAATTAATTAAATTTCTAATTTAATTAATTATGTGACTTAAGGTAATTACTAATGTACCCTTAAGTCATTAAGACCACAACCAATCATTTGTACCATCCTAGGTTAGGTACTAGGTTGTCTTTTCTTGTCTTAACCGAAATCTGGAAATTGTTTTGTGATTTCAGTTTTACCCCTTTAAATTTATTAATTAAGTTGCTAAATTAATTAATTAAGTATACTAGGGTAATTACTAAAGTATCCCTATGTTTTTAGGACCTCAACTAACTATTTGGACTATCCTAGGTTAGGTACTAGGTTGTCTTTTTAACTAGTACAAGGTTAGTGTCAACCCGGTTTAGTCCTAGGTTGTCGGGTGCACTAGTGTGTCCATTTAGGTTATTCCTAGGTTATTTATCTATTTATGACATTTATTTAGGACCTAGAGTTTGTTTGGAAGTTAGGCCCCATATGGAGGGACCCGTCCGCACATGCTGCCCTTTAACTACCCTAACCGAATTTGGTTAGGGTGGTCCCCTCCTATGGCCGATTCCCACATGCTTTGCCCATGTGCTTGCACATGGGTTTGTTGTACTTTCTTAACTAACTATTCTTGATTTCCTATTTGGAATATATACTTATTGTCCCAAGGACCCTCACTATGTCTTTGGGCACTGCTTAATTTACATGATCATTTTAAATGTCATGTGGAATGTTACTAGGCTTGACACTTGGATGCCTAGTACTTTGTGTGAAACTATTCTCAACGGATTTTCTTTTAGATTAGGGTTTTTACTGAAGGTACATTTCTTAAACAAGCTCATTAATGTTAGAAAATTGGCTAACACCCTTTTAAGCCAATATTTTGTAATATGCTCAATATTTTGCTTATTTGGGCATTATATAGAAATTGGCTAATAGCCCTTAGCTAATTTTCTATACTATGACCAATATTTCTCAATATTATGCATTGGGATGCCTATGTACCCCCAATACACATTCTTAAAGGCCTATTTGGATCTTCAATAGACATGTAATTTCCCAGAATTTTACATTATGCCCCCTTTAGGAACATTCATCCCCGAATGACACTACACATCATTTAACATAAAGAGGGTGATTGTCAAAAATACTCTAACATGGTTGAACTTTATTTCTTTGTGAATATCTGATTCACACTTATTTGGATGATGTATATCATTCAAGCTTATCTGAAGCTTCATATTTGAGATTGAAGAACTTTCTTCTCAATCACTGTTAACTTAATGCACATAAAAACTCATGCAACAAAAAAATCATGTCTACTCTACACAAAAAACAGATACATGAATGCAAACATGACTTCATTTTACCTCATATGGGGCAATTATTAAAACATACAATTAAATTACATCCCTCCTTGCATGCATTTGTTGATTCACTTCCCTCGACAACGAGAATTTAGAGTATATTGTATGGCCGCACAATATTTTATGATTTTTTGGAGGAATTTATAGCATCTATCTGCTAATGTGTAATGTGCTGCCTGGTGACAAATCACCAACTCAGGAGTCGAGGCGGAATGGAGAAAGGAAAGGGACAAGGGCGGTCTTGCTTGGCGCGAAGGCTGCTGGTTCGAGGGTAGAGTACAGTACTAAAGGTCCTCGAACTTCCAGGCGGTTTTTCTTTTGGGCCGAGGTAAGAAGCAAGGAAGACTGTTTATGAATAGCCCTTCTCAGTGTTCCCCTTCTTCCTAATGGGCTACGAGGACCATTGTTTCTTGTTGTAAGTGAATGCAACGAAAAGACCCGGAAATAACAAATAATGAAACAATTCATATATTGACATTTCGTGCTCATTTCGCTCATCAGAAAACTCCGTTGATGAGTCCTGATGGAAGACTTGAAGGTTGGTGAGTCAAGCAGTCAGACCCAGGTTAAAGAATAAAGAAAATGAGTGGATCATACGACGATGCCGCTAGTTTTCATTTCGTGGAAGTCCTAGACAGAAGTCTCATTGTTCGTGGTGTTGCAATGAATTCATTGGATGCTCTGATATAAGTTGAAATTCTCAAAGTTGAGAGTAAAGTGGACTTACAACACCAAAATTGACTAATGCACTAAAACATAGAGTTTCTTAAACAAAAACTAGACTTAGGAAGAGTATATCTAACCACAAGAATTTAACAAGTGAGGGTAACGGGATTTCATATCGGCCTCGGCCTCCTAGGTGTCTCCCTCAACAAGGTGGTTCCTCCATAATACTTTAACGGTGGCAACCTCCTTGTTCCTCTGCCGCTTCACTTCGTGATCTAAAATTTCAACTGGAACCTCTTCAAAAGAAAGGTTCTCATCGACTCCTAACACCTCAACATGCAGGATGGATGTTGTATCGCCTAGACACTTCTTAAGCATTAAAACATGAAACACTGGATGAACAGATGCCAAGTCTTGAGGTAATTTCAGCTCGTATGCAACATTTCCTACTCACTGCAACATCTAATAAGGACCTATATACCTCGGACTCAACTTGCCTTTCTTACCAAACCTCATAACCCCTTTTGTTGGCGATATATTCAAGTAAACTTGATCTCCCACCTCAAATTCAACAACTCTCTTTCGGTTGTCTACATAGAATTTTTTATGACTGTAAGCAGTACCCAATCTATCCCTGATCATCCTCACCTTCTCCACGGCTTCATATACGATCTCAAGGAAGATTCTCCTACCTCAAACCACCCCATTGGATACCTAAATCTTCGGCCATAAAGTGCTTCGAAAGGTGCCATCCCAACTCCCCTTAAAGTCAATAACACATGCTCTGAACATGTCTTCAAGGGTCTAAATGGTACGCTCTGCTTGTCCATCAATGTGCGGATGAAAAGCAATACTAAGCTTCATATGTGTACCCAAGCTCTTTTGGGAAGATCTCAAAAATTGAGAAGTAAATTGGGATCCCCTATCAAAAATGATATACAGAGGAATCCCATGGAATCTCACTATCTCATCTATATAAAGCTTGGCATAATCTTCATCCTTGAAAGTACACTTCATAGGTATAAGGTAAGTGGACTTTGTCATTCCGTCGACAATTACCCAAATGGAATCGCGTAGTTTCCTAGTCTTTGGCAGACCAACCACAAAAACCTTATAAATAGCCTCCCACTTCCACGTTGGAATCTCAATCGTTTGAGTGAGACCCCCAGGCTTAAGGTGTGAGGCCTTAACCTTTTGGCAGTTCGGACACTTCTCAAAAAACTTAGATATATCTCTCTTCATTCCTTCCCACCAATAGACCTCTTTAAGGTCATGGTACATTTTGGTGGCACCTGGATGGATGGAATATCTGGAACCATGAGCTTCTGCCAAAATATTAGACCTCAAATTGTTCATATTGGGCACACATAATTTGTTCTGGTATCTATGTACACCATCCTCTCCTAGGGAAAACAATTCATTCAGCTTACTCAATACTGAGTCTTTCAACTCCATAAATACTTGGTCTAGATGTTGATTGGCTTTAACGTCTACAACAAATGAGGATTCGGAACTTGAGTGAACCGAAACACCCCTACTTGGTGCATCTGTCAGTCATACACCCAATCTTGCCAATTAGTGTACCTCTTTAACGAGCTCCTTCTTCTCATCATCAATATGAGACATGCTGCCCATGGTCAATCTACTAAATGCATCAGCCACTACATTGCCCTTACCTGGGTGATAGTACACACTCATATCATAATCCTTGAGAAGTTCTAGCCATCTCCTCTGATGAAGGTTCAATTCTTTCTGCGTGAACACATACTGAAGACTTTTATGGTCAGTATATACATCAACATGCACTCCATATAAATATTGTCTCCAAAGCTTCAATGCAAAGAAAACCGCGGCTAGTTCAAGATCGTGAGTAGGGTAGTTCTTTTCGTGGATTTTCAATTGTCTTGACGCGTATGCAATCACCTTAACATCTTGCATAAGAACACATCCCAAACCTACTCGAGAAGCATCACAATACACCACGTACCCCTTACAACTTCTCGACAAAGTTAGGACCAAAGCCGAAGCGAGTCGGTCCTTGAGTTCTATATAGTGACTTTGTTGAGATGCCGATAATCAATGCACATTCTAAAGGTTCAATCCCTTTTCTTTAAGAACAACACTGGATCACCCCATGGGGATATGATCATCTGTATGAAGCCCTTATGAAGTAGATCTTTTAACTGCAACTTCAACTCTTTGAGTTCGACTGCTGCCATCCCATACGAAGGAACAGAAATTGGTTTATTTTTGGGATCTAAGTCAACACCAAAGTCAATCTCACGTTTAGGAGGGACTCTTGGTAAATCCTATGGAAATACATCCGAGAACTCATTTACTATTGACACAGAGTCTATGGAAGGGACTTCTTGCTCTTACGTCATTGACTATAACTAAGTGGCATATATACGCCTTATTTATCATCTTATTGGCCTTTAAATGTGAAACAATTTGGCCGACTGGACTTGAACTACGCCCTTTCCATCTCAACTCTAACTCATTTGAAAAATGAAACCTTACTACCCTGAGTTTGTATGCAACCAACATAGCCTTCTCTTCTTCATCATTACTCGTAGCAGGCTTTTAGAACTTACCATGCATTCACCTCCATGCGAACAGCCACACTCACCAAACGTCTGTCGTTCATGCTGCGCATTTCCATTATGGTCCCTTCTTGGGAAGACCAGATATTGAGTATGGTGCCTTACATCACTCAACCATCCTAATTCTTGTGTGTATTCTTCTACGCGTTCACACAAGAAGGAAGTTAGATACTTAGAATGACACACAGTGTCAAAGCTCTAGATAGCACGATAAAGAGTAAAGAAGGTAGATTTCCTAACATCACAAAGTCTCTAAGTCATAATTGTGGCGCGCTTCAAAACCATAAGTTAGAAACTACGTAACATGGTTGTTTTGAGATTTATTTCCTAGTTAATTTAACCTCATGCTCTGATACCAAGTTTTTCATGACCCGGATTCTGGAATCCGAATCGCAACCGGCATCATAGACTTCTCAGAGGTCACAGACAAGCCTCTTCTTGCATTCATCACATTCATATGGTTAATTTTAGCAAAAAATTTATAACTTTTTATAAGTATGAAATATACATAGACTTCATATAGTTAATACATATTAACATCATATACTAAGCTCAACATAAAGAACAGCCATCCATCATAAAGAATCAATTTGAAACAGAAGATGAATATATCATAAATAAGTTTGACAAACATGGCCTTATCACAAAACTTTGAAATGAAAGTAAGAAATAAATGGTAGGGACAACATCCACTAGCTATGTCTATATCTAAAGCTTGACTAGTGCGTGTAACATCCTCGAAATCAAGACAACCTACCAAATGGTCTAGAGAAAGCGTTGCTACCCAAACCTCTGCGAGAGTCGTCAATCTGTCCTTTGACCTGCACCTAAAAATAGTAAATAATAGGGATTAGTACACCACTTCTACCAAATATGGGTGTATGCACACATACACATAAGGCTATGCATGATCAAGGAAAGCTCTTCCTAAACAACAAGCCATTTCTTGAAAGAGACATCACTAAACTTTTCTAATTGTTAGTTGTGAATTGTGGTATGAATATGGTGTATTTTAATACATTCAAATCACACAACTCATTTTCTATATAATTACAAGACATTAGTTTCATCAACATAATTTTAGAACAACTCGAGCGAAGATTTGAAATTTTGATCATGCCAAAGCCGAGAGCCCTATTTTTGACACTTAGATTACTTTTCAGTCTTTTTCTTCTTCTTATTGTGTAGTTAAATAATTCCTTTGGTCCTATGTTTTACTCACAAGTGCAATGATTCATTGTAGTCTCATACACACAACGAATCAAGTAAGTAATCCAAGGACTAAGGAATGATTTCCCTACCTTATAATGAGTCATTCTTTACACTATTTATTCATTAATATTTCATAAGCCAGTTTTATTTGCTATGCCATATATTTCATTACTTTCATGTTAGGGAAGTCATAAGTTATTTAATTACCATGATATTCCTACTTCCTTTCTTCGCATCATATAAGAAATCATTATAAAAGCCAATTTATTTGGCTTTACCCCATTATTTGCTGAAACTTCATGAGTGTGATATTGACAATTGACATTCTTATGATATTCTTCATTGCTCACTTTTAACATGCATCTCATCGTCATCATACGTTCTCACTTTCACACTGACATCATCAGGAATAAGATCATGCGAGTAACATGAAATCAGTGTCTTCCCCACACTGAAAAGAGGTGATTCACCGATTAAAATGAATCTACATCATGTGAGCTACTCATGAAATCCAATGTCTTCCCCACACCGAAAGGGGTGATTCCTGGATAAGGAGAATCCATCTCAAGTGTTCACTCCACACCGAAAAGGAGTGGCTCACGGCTATAGTGAACCAAGAACATGTAATGAGCATTAACCGACATAGATCATGTGCGCTAAACATGAAATCTGGTCTCTTCCCCACACTTAAAAGAGGTGAAATCACTGGCCAAAGTGAAACCGAAACATACCTATCTTTCTTATGTGGAAACTATTGGCTAATTCCTATGTTTGCTAGAAATAGATCGAAAACTAAACACTTAATGAGAATACTTATCCACTTCGTTTGTAACCTCGTCTCATGAGACTTACACGTGCAAGAACATGCTTATAACTAGTCTATTGGTGCTGTGATCACTTTCATTATCTTCTTTATCTTTTAGAGTTGACTCAAGCATTATGGAAGCTTGCTTCTAGATTTAGATTTACTTAATCTTTTGATGACTTGTCATCCTTACTTAATATTGATGAAATGTGAACTTTCCTTACATATCATCCTTACTTTTCATTGATGAAATACAAATTGTCCTTACATATCATCCTTAGGTGTAAATGATACTAGTCTCACTTCCTTTAACACCCCATTCTGGTCACTTACTTAATTTAGAACCCTTTAATTATGTTATAACTCACGTTACTTCCTTACTTTAGTGTAGTATATTTCATTTCATCGTTTATGGACGATGAGCACTTCTTTCAATGAGTTACATATGTTCATAGTTCATTCTTTTAGAGCATGTTGGGAGTTGTCCCAATGAATGGCATTCCCTTGTCTATGGATTCATTGAATTACTTTAGAAGTGCTTATAATGTCATTTGATACTCTAACTACACAATACTGGCATATGATTAGTATTGGCCTCAACATTTGAATGTTAAACTACATAACCATTTTTGTTGGTAGAAGCCAATTTTACGTATGTTCATATTTAAATTGAATAAGAATGAACCATTAGCCAATCTTTCAATCATTTACATAAACTCATAGCCATTTTCATGCATCCTTTTTAACAAAGTAGTGTTAGCTAATTTGTTGGCATAAGATAGGCAATTCATTCAATATGTGATTTCATAGATGTCTTTTAAGCCAATATTAGTTTATGGCTTTTAGTGATAACGTTTTTAAACCTCTTTGACAACATGATATTAATTGTAACAATCCGAAATTGAGTATGCTAAGTAATGCTTAACGTACCTGGAATGCCTAGATTAGACCGGGTTCACACGGATTGATGCGCGTGGAACCAGATCTCTGAACATATGCATCAGCCAAGCCAACCAACTCAGTGAGTTATTTGATCTAGTAAAGATTGGGTCCAGCCATGTAGCGCACCCAAATATTAAACTTCACCTGGATGAGTCTTAACCAGACTTGAAAGGGGTAATCTTATGTTTGGAGGTTCTAAGGGTAAAATGGTCTTTTCCAGGCTAAGGGTAGTACTGTAATTACCCTAAATATTTAATTAAGTAATTAATTAATGAAAATAGTGGACACTTCGGGTACCCGAATTGACCCATTTTCGCGAGTTAGGCTTCAACGAGGTTCCATCCTTGGTTGAAGCAATGATTAAATTGAATTTATTGGTATTTAATGATTAAGTTGAATTAATTGGTATTCAACTTTCTGATTTAAGTAAGGGAAAATCTGATTTTTAATAAAAAATTACTAATAAAATAAATAAATAACAAAGAGTCCTAGTTTGATTAAGTCTTCAACTAAAACTCCTACTCCTAAACTTACTCTCATCTCTCTCCACTCTCATTCTTACGTCTCTCACTCTCATTCTCACGTCCATAATCAGCAAAAAGGAAAAAAAATAAAAGTTCATCACTTGAAGAACTTGCACACAGAAACTCAAAAGAAAAACTAAACAAAAAACGAAGAGCGAAAGCATTTTTCAAACGGTTTTGCGCATGAGTTTTGTTCTAGAAGCATTTGTTTTTCGTGGGAGTTGGCAGCACTTGAGATCAGATTTGAAAGGTGTTAAACAATGATAAAAGGTATGGGTTTTCTTCCTCTTTGTCTCTTTCCCAAGAGACCCCTAAGTTTCAGTCAAATTCTAATCCGAAAACTAGGAATGTTCCCCTTTGCATGTCCCTGTCACTAGCTCCCATCGAATTTGTAGGTTGGGTATGTTTTGCTGTTAGAATTTACAGATGTGATGTCTTTTTGTGATGTTTATGTTATTATGTATGTTCGTATTTATATGACTAATAAGCATGCTTTCCGAAACTATGTGTTAAACGTGTGTATGTGTGTGTGCATTGTGTATGCCGTGGCTTTGGTCATGGGTTGAAGTGCGTACTATGCATGTTAAATTCTTGTGTTTTGTATGCAATTACTGGAAGTAGATCATGATGTTCATCAGTGGTAATGCTGCTGAATTGAGTGAAAATCTTAATCAAATGTAACCATGAAAATGTACAAAATAAATGTACGAAATGTCCAATGAATTGTCCAAAAATCTAACGTATAAAATGTTGAGGAAATGGACTGGAAAGTGTGATCAAATTTCCAGATTTGCTGGATATTTGGTTTGGCCAAGTTACTAGAAAAATTTTGAGTTTTTTTTTAAAAAAAATTAAAATGTTTGAGGTCATTGGGGATTGAACCCAAGACCTCACCATATGCAAGCTATAAAAAATTCAATAATAAAAATGAGGTAAGGGGGATTCGAAATGGGGTAATGCTTAAGTGAAGAGTTTGGAGAAAAATAAAAGAAAAATAAAATGAGTGGTGTGAGGATCGAACCCACAACCTCTCGGATAGGTGAGGGAGAGAGGAGAAAAATTAAAAAATAAAATAAAATGAGGTATGTGGGGATCGAACCCACAACCTCTCGGATAGGTGAGGAAATAAGGAGAAAAACTAAAGGTAAATAAATTGAGGTTGTGGGGGATCGATCCCACATCCTCTCGGCCTAAAACAGAAAAGTCAAGGAGAGAAAAGTAAGAAAAGAAATGTAGGCATTGGGTCCCAAAGCTGAAATTTTTAATCTAAATTTAATATAAGACTAAGTATTGCTCAAAGGATTTGAAATCGGGTTTCCTTGCCCAATTCCGTGTTGATGCATAAGTGTTACATGAATACATACTTAATGAAAGCTTTCAATAGGAATCGAAATCGAGACCTTGGCCTACCTACAAGATGCATAAGTCTTGTACCATATAATCTTGGGTAAGTATGAATCACTTAGATGAATTATGAGTATGGATTCATAAGTTCAGCGTACGTTTTAAAATAAGTGATCCTAAGATGTATGTGATGAAATGATGTGACCCCCGGAGGGTTAAGTAAGAGTGTTAAACACACTAAAAGGCCATGTGCATTGTCATATGACGAAATGAACATTCACGTAATGGGCTGAGTAATTATAAAGAGCTAATATGTTAAAGTTAATGAAATTAGTGACAACATGATAAGACGCTAAGATGAATGGTGAGGCAAGTCTCAACCAAGCCTAGGAAAATATTACCAAATGTACTCACCTATGGGAGTGTAGAATGATGTAGAGTCAAATCTCAAGCATACTCTAAAAGAAAGTGTTAAGAATGAATTTATAGTTAATAAGCAAAGAAAGAGTGATTACATGACTATACGCTAGTGTAAGTGAGACAAGCTTCATCTACGCCTAAAAATCAACGTCACTAAATGAAATTTCTAAGAGAGTATATTTTTTTTACCCGATGGGTAAGCAAAGAAAGAATGTCTACATGAAGATAGGCTAGTACAAGTGAGACAAGTTGTATCTACGCCTAGAATCAATGTCCCTCAATGTAAATTCCAAAAGAGCATGTACATGTTATCCGATGAACAAATAATGAAAGGTGAGTAAAGATGAAATATAAAGATGTTAAGAAAGAACAAGGTGGCACCACAATATGAGGCTAGTGCAAGTGATACAAGTTGTACCTACGCCAATATAATGTCACCAAAAGTACTCACCTAAGAGAGTGTTGAATATTAAGAGACAAGTCTCAATCACACTCTATATATAAGCGTAAGGACAATTCACACTTAATACATAGAGAAGAGATTAATTAAATGATCTAATGAGCTATGAATACCTCATGCTAGAAGCAAGCTTCGATGATGTATGAGTTGAATGTAAATAAGAACTTTAAATGGAGCACCGATAGGCTAGCTATGAGTGGTGATGCCTTCTTTTGGGAAGGGCGGAGGTTCACGTAATTCTCATGAGATGATACTATCCACCAAGGTGGGTATCTATCTCCCTAAATCTCATAGTCTTTGAACTATGCTTCCAACATAGGGAACTAGCCAGTGGTTTTCCACCTAAGCGAGCTAGGGATGTTTTGGTCTCACCTTGGCCAGTGACGCTACCTCTTTTCGGTGTGGGGAATACATTGGATTTCATAATGCTCACATGGTCTATATCAGTTAATATTGAAATTCCTCAAAGTATGAAAGATAATGAAATGAATGATACTGAAGATGTATGTGCAAGACAATCAGGAGGTGAAATCAGATTCAGGTAATGACAGTTGGTCAATCATGGTCATTGCACTTCTTGATCCCTATGAGAGTCTTAAACTTCATGCTAAGTATAGCTGGTGTTTCTATCAGCCTACGAATGAATGAAGTGAACAATGTGACGTACGTATGGATGAAAGAAGAAGACTTTGTGTTTGTTAAAGAAGGCTCCCAAGTTGAGGTCCCATATGTTGAGCCCTCATTTGGGAAGTCCTAATATAATGTTCGTGATTCCAAGGTCTCATGGTATATGAACGGATGATATGTGATATATGTATGTTCTATATGAAATATGTTTTGTGCTGGGTGCAATATGAAAAGAATGATGATGCATATTACTCTCATAGCATGACTTGCCCAATCTGATTTGGCAAGTCCAATTGACTTGGCTTTCCATAACTCATATCGTTAGGAGAGAGATCTTATTAATCATGCATGTCCTTGGTGTGTACTTGCATACACTCATACTTAGTACAAGTGCTTACTAATCCCAAACATTACATTCATTGCAGCTGTTCTAACATCAGAGCTTTTCATCCGGACTTGGTAGGTCCTCATGCATTCGAGGTTGTTTGATGTTATGTTTCTAGCTTAGTAATAGGTTTAGGCTAATGGAGCATGTTCCACTAGTATTTATTTCCTATTTTGTTCAGAATTATGTAATGGTGTCATTTTGGCAATTATTACTTATGCTATAAGACTATTTATTTCAAGATTGAATGATTCTTTATTAGATGGTTGATATACATGAGCAATGAGCTTCTTTACACGCGTATGCATGTTATAACTATGAAGTCAATGTACAGTTCAAACAAAACATAAAGTTTCCAATTTTCCGAAAAAATTAACCTAACGAATGTGATGACGACGTAAGTAGGCTTGTCTGCAACCTCTGAGAGGTCAACGACGCCGGTTTCGACTAGGTTCTAGACCCCGGTCATGACAATATTCGATGAACTTAGAATCTTCATAACATCACAATAACAGCAAGTCAACGTTCGGCCAAAACACATAAATCACTTAACAAATCATGGACGTAACTTAGCATATCATCGGTTCTTAATTTACATGATAATATTAACTTTACACGACTAAAAGTTCATACGTTCATTCAATATTCATCATTCAAGAACAATAAATGTTAAGAAAATCCAGCACAACATACCAACAACATGGTCTCTAACATATTCATCATTGAATCGAAAATAATACTAGGGACAAGGGAGTTCGACGAGAATACGGGAACAACCCTAGTTTTAAAGATCTTTGAATCGTTCAAAAGAAAGTTCTCTTGGAGAAAGAAGTGCAGGAGAGAAACCCATTCCTTAAGTAGAACTTAATATACGAAGATCACATTGAACAAAACTTGAAGAAACCTTGGAATTGCCCTAGAACGTCGATGGAAACTTTTCCCGTTTTTGGATTTCTTTCACTCACTGATTTGCGTTGTGAAATTATTAGTGTTGAACATGAGTATAAGTCTTAGGAACAGACCTTGACTGATTTAACTTAGGGCAATAAATTTATTTAAATAAATTAATTACTTAATTACTAAAAAGCCCCTCCTAGATTGACTAGAAATAGGAAAACATAACACTTAGTCAAATCTAGAAATTGGTGTTGACTATGGTTTTGGTCAACATTTTGACTTTATATTAATTAATTAAATCCTTAATATAATAAATTTATGGACCTAGGGTAAGTACTAAAGTGGCCCCTAAGTCATTGGAACCATAATCAACCCTTTAGGACCATCCTAGGTTAGTAGTAGGATGTTTCTTGAATTATACAAGGTTAGTGTAAGGGTTTTGTTTTTACCATTTAAAATAATTAATTGAATTGATAATTTAATTAATTAGGTGACCTAAGGTAATTACTAAAGTACCTTTAAGTCGTTAGGACCATAACCAATCCATTAGACCATCCTAGTTTAGGTACTAGGTTGTCTTTTTCTTATCTTAACCGAAATCTTGAAATTATTTTGTGATTTCAATTTTTCCCCTTTAAATTAATTAATTAAGTAGCCTAGGGTAATTACTAAAGTATCCCTAAGTTTTTAGGACCTTAACGAACTCTTTGGATCATCCTAGGTTAGATACTAGGTTGTCTCTTTAACTAGTACTAGGTTAGTGTCAACCCGGTTTAGTCCTAGGTTGTCGGGTGCACTAGTGGGTCCATTTCGGTTACTCCTAGGTTAGTTAGCGATTTAGGACATTTATTTAGGACCTAGATTTTGTTAGGAAGTTAGTCCCCACATGGAGGTACCCGTCCGCACATGTTGCCCCTTAACTACCCTAACCGAATTTGTTTAGGGTGGTCCCCTCCTATGGACGATTCCCACATGTTTTGCCCATGTGCTTGCATATGGGTTGTTTTTACTTTTCTAACTAACTATTATTTATTTCCTATTTGGAATATTTACTTATTGTCCCAAGGACCGTCACTATGTCCTTGGGCACTGCTTAATTTATGTGATCATTTTAAATGGTCATGTGGAATGGTAGTAGGTTTGACACTTGGATGCCTAGTACTTTGTGTGAAACTATTTTGAACGTACTTTCTTTTATCTTAGGGTCTTGATTGCAATTACATTTCTTAAACAATCTCATTAATGTTAGAAAATTGGCCAACATTCTTTTAAGCCAATATTTCTAATACTTATTTGGGCATTATATAGAAATTGACTAATACCTCTTAGCCAATTTTCTATGCTATGCCAAATATTTATCAATATTGGGCATTGCTATGCCTATGTACCCCCAATACACATTCTTAAAGACCTATTAGGCACTTCACTAGACATGTAATTTCCCAGAATTTTATAGAAGGGTCTATAATACTCGATATAAATATTACGTGTATGTAGAGTTCTATGTAAACCCCAATTTAGAAGTAATGAAAACTTTTTAAAATTTTCATATTTTTAACCTATGAAAGTAATTATGTAAGCTAAGAGGCTAGTCTTTTTCCTCAAAAAGGACGATGATGCCGGTTACGTCTAGGGGGTGCTCCCCGGATGTGACAAACTTGGTATAGGAGCATGAGGTTGAATATCATTAAGTCAATGTCTCTCTCAAACACGTCTATGTAGATTCAAATTTATAATTGTGAAGAGTGACACACTTATGAATAGGAAATTATTAGATTCTTAGGAAAATCTCACTTTCTTGGAAGTCCAATATATCGTTCCTCTATAGTTTTAACTCTACGTGGTTTTATCATCTAATCTTTTTATTGTGATTATAGGCAATGAATCCTCAAAGGAGCGCAGCACGAAGACTTGAAGAAGATATTGCCAATGCGGAAGTTCCTCCTCGTGATGATCAAGTCCCTCTTTTTGAAGAAGATGTTAATGATGACCAAGCTCCTCCTATGACGGATGGTGACATAAGGGCTGCCCTTATCCAAATGGCCCAAGTCATTACTACTCAAGAAAAATCCGTTACTACCGATGCTGCAACCATGACAACCCAATCTAATCGGGAGGTTGTACTCCGAGCAAACCAGTATGTTGGTACCATGGCCTCCCGTTTGAGAGATTTCACTAGGATGAATCCCCTTACTTTCTATGGGTCCATGGTTGAGGAAGACCCCCAAGAGTTCATTGATGAAATTTGTAAAGTCCTCTATGCTATAGGGTTGACTACTAGTGAGAAAGCCAAATTAGCCACTTATCAACATAAAGATGTGGCCCAAACTTAGTACGTCCCACGAAGAGACAATAGGCCTTTAACGGGTGGAACGATGACATGAGAGATTTTCAAAAATGCTTTTCTTGATAGATTCTTCCCAACGGAGGGACGCTAAAGTGGTGGAGTTCATCAACCTTCGTCAAGGAGGTATGAGTGTACTTGAATACTCATTGAAATTCACTTAATTGTCAAAGTATGCTCCTTCTTTTGTTTCGGATCCTAGGGATGAAATGAACCGCTTTCTGACGGGAGTATCGGATAACTTGCAAGAGGAATGTAATTCGGCTATGCTATATGAAAAGATGAACATTTATCGTCTCGTGGTTCATTATGAACAAGTGGAAGAGTCAAGGGCTAAGCGGAAGATTAGAGATGCCAAGAGGGCAAGGTCTTTTGATGGTGGTTCTTCAAAGGGTAGGCTTGAGATTAATGACAAGCCTAGGTTCATGAAATGGGCTTCTAATCAAGTTCCTTCCAAGTTCCCTAAGGATCGTGCTGATAAGGTGTCTAACCCTAAGCTTAAAAAGGGAAGGGATACTAGTTCACCAATCAAGAAGCTGAGTTGTGAAAAGTGTGGCAAGAAGCATTATGGTGATTGCCTTAAGGGAACGGATAATAGATTTGGTTGTGGTAAAAGTGGGAACAAACTTCGAGATTGCTAAATGTGAAGGGGAAAGACAAGGAGAGTTGACAAGCAAGTGGTTCAAATGATGCTCCGAAGAAGTATCACTTTTATGCTCCCCGCTCTAGAGGTGAGTAGGAGACTTCAAGCGATGTGGTGAATGATATGTTGAAAGTCTTCTCTATTGATTTATATGCTTTACTGGATCCAGGTGCTAAATTATCTTTTGTAACTACTCTAGTAGCTAAAAAGTTTGACATTTTCCCGATATTATAAATGAACCTTTCATGGTAACTACCCCGGTGGGCGAGTCGGTGGTTGCAAAAAGGGTATATAAAAATTGTTCTATAATGTTGCCCAATAGAGTTACTCATGTTGAACTAGTAGAACTTGATTTGTTTGATTTTGATGTCATGTTGGCTATGGATTAGTTGCATGCTTTCTTTGCCTCCATACATTTTAGAACAAGGGTGGTGAAGTTTAACTTTCCAAATGAGCCCGTTTTAGCGTGGAAGGGGGGAAATTCTATTCCTAGAGGTCGTATCATTTCTTGTATGAAAGCTTGTAAGATGATCTATAAAGGCTTTCTATATCATATTGTAAGAGTCAAAGATTTAGACTCCAAAATTCCTCCCAATAAGTCGGTCCCCGTACAGAGGGAATTTCTGGAGGTCTTTCCTAATGATCTTCCCAGCATTCCTCCCAAACGGGAAATTGATTTTGGTATTTACTTGCTACTGGATACCAACCCCATTTCAATTCCTCCTTATGGGATGGCTCCGGCCAAATTGAAAGAGTTGAAGGCTCAACTAAAATATTTACCAGACAAAGGCTTCATTAGACCTAGTATTTCTTCATGTGATGCTCCGGTTTCGTTTTTGAAGAAAAAGGATAGGTCCTTTAGAATGTGCATCGATTATCGTCAACTCAATAAAGTCACTATTAATAAAAATTATTCTCTCCCTTGGATTGATGACTCTTTTGATCAACTCCAAGGGGCAAGCTACTTTTCTAATATTGACTTGAGATTGGGGTATCACCAACTTAGAGTGAGAGGTGAGGATATACCAAAAACGGCATTTCGGACTAAATATGGTTACTATGAGTTCTTAGAAATGTCCTTCGGTCTCATTGATGCCCCGATGACGTTTATGGATCTCATGAATAGGGTGTTTCAAAGTTACCTATATTCATTTGTTACTATCTCCATTGACAACATCTTGGTACATTCGAAAAATGAGGGCGAACACATGGACCGTTTGAGGGTTGTGTTACAAATTCTTAAGGAGAACCAATTATTTGCCAAGTATAGAAAATATGAGGTTTTGGTTGAGGTCGGTAATGTTTCTTGGTCACATTGTCTCTAGTGAGGGTGTTAAGTTAATCCAACGTAAACCGAGGCGGTGAATAATTTACCTAGACCATTGACTCCAATTGACGTTAGGAATTTTGTGGTTTTAGCGGGTTATTATCAGAGGTTTGTCGATGGTTTTGCGTCCAGTGCATCTCCCTTGTCTACTTTGACCCAAAAGAGTAAGAAATTTGAGTGGTCGGAGGCATATAAGAGAAGCTTTTAAATATTGAAAGATAGGCTTACTTCCGGTACGGTGTTGACTTTACTAGAGGGTACCAAGGGCTTCGTTGTATATTGTGATGCATCTCGAGTGGGTTTACGGTGTGTGCTTATGCAACATGGGAAAGTAATAGCCTATGCCTCTATTCAACTTAATGTGCATAAGAGAAACTATCCAACTCATGATCTTGAGTTAGCGGCCGTGATATTTTCTTTGAAAATATGGAGGTATTACTTGTATGGTATTCATGTTGATGTGTATACCGACCACAAGAATCTCCAAAATGTGTTTACTCAAAAGGAGTTGAATCTCCGACAAAGAAGGTAATTAGAATTGTTGAAGGATTACGACATGAGTGTTCTCTACCATCCCGGCAAGGACAATGTGGTTGCGGATGCTCTTAGTCGTATGAATTTGGGTAGTGTGTCTCATGTAGATGAAATCAAGAAAGACCTAGTGAAAGATGTTCATAGGTCGGCTTCATAGGTTGGCTAGATTGGGTGTTAGGTTGGAATATTCTCCGAATGATGGTTTTATGGTCCACTATAACTTTGCGTCACCTTTGGTAGTTGAGGTGAAGTCCAAACAACACCTTGATCAACAATTGATGGAGTTGAAGGAATCGGTTCTTCGTAAGCTTAATGAGTCATTCTCCTTGGGGGGATGGTGTCTTGAGGTATCAAGGAAGGTCGTGTGTTCCCAATGTAGATTGTTTTCGGAGCCAGATTCTTCAGGAAGCTCATGGGTCACATTACTCCATTCATCCGGGTTCGATAAAGATGTACCATGACCTTAGGTAAGTGTTTTGGTGGGAAGGTTTGAAAAATGACACAACAGAACTTGTAGTTAAGTGTCCAAATTGCCAACAAGTGAATGCCGAACACCAAAACTTGGGTGATTTACTTCAAGAATTACAAGTTCCTATTTTGAAGTGGGAAGACATCAGTATGGATTTTGTGGTTGGTTTTCCTCAGACAAAAAAGCAATATGACTCTATATGGGTGGTTGTGGATAGGATAACCAAATCTGCTCATTTCATTCCAGTCAAGTATACCTATTCCGGGAGGATTATACAAGGATCTTTATAGATGAGATTGTGTGTCGCCATTGTATTCCGTTATCCATTATATCGAATAGGGGTGCACAATTCACTTCTAGGTTTTGGAGGTCATTCCAAGAATTGTTGGGTACCAAGATGAAGTTAAGCACCGCTTTCATCCCCAAGCGGATGGTCAAGCGGAGCATACTATTCAAACCCTTGAGGATATGCTTAGAGCTTCTATCATTGATTTCAAGGGAATTGGGATAAGCATTTGCCTTTGGTGGAGTTTGCTTACAACAATAGTTATCATTTATCTATATCTATGGCCCCTTACAAAGCCTTGTATGGTAGGAATTTTAGATCTCCAATTGGATGGGTTGAAGTGGGTGAGTCTTCACTTTTGGGTCCTAATTTGTTTTACAAGACCTTGGAGAAGGGTTCATATTATAAGGAATCGCTTGAAAATAGCCTATAGTCGATAAAAGTCTTATGTCGACCATAGGAGAAGGGAATTAAAGTTTTAAGAAGGTGATAAGGTGTACTTGAAAATTTTGCCTATGAAAGGGGTGGTTAGATTTTTCAAGAAAGGAATGTTTAGTCCATGTTATGTGGGTCCCTATGAAATCTTGCAAAAAATAAGGTGGCATATGAGTTAAAGTTTCCTAGTGAATTGGCTTCGGTTCATTCGCTTTTCCATGTTTCTATGCTTAAGAAGTGTATTAGTTATCCTGAGTATATTATTCCTATTGAGGGTCTTGGTATTAAGGATAACCTCTCTTATGAGGAGATAGCGGTAAAAATCCTTGACCATCAAGTGAAGAGGTTGAGCATAAAAGAGGTGGTCTCCGTAAAAGTGTTAGAAAGAAACCACCTAGTTGAGGGAGCAACATGGGAGGGTGAAGCTGACATGAAGTCCCATTATTCTCATCTCTTTACTAGTGAAGGTTAGCTGTTATTACTAAATAGTGAAAAATAATGACAAAAATTGAAGTTATTATGATTTTTGGTGAATTTTTGCAAAAATGTGCATTTTGATGTCATTACAGTGAAGTTACAGTGAATTGTGCATATTGACTTAAAAATTTACAATTCTTTCTTGTCTTGAGTTATGTTGTGCATTTTGTTATGGTGAGTCTTTATGAAATGATATGTAGCATGTTGGTAAGTTGTGATTTTGCATAATTGGCTCACATAATGGTATGTTGAGCTCATGTTGTTGTTGTGAGAAGGAAATTCCTCATAATGTTATTTTGAGCCTTATAAGTGGTAATTGAAGTTTCGAATTGCTATGAGTAAATATCATGATTGATGTTGATTGGGCTGCTAGTCTTGAGTGTATTCCTTCCTTTCAAAAGATTTAGTGTCATTCAGGGACGAATGTTCCTAAGGGGGGATAATGTAACACTTCGAAATTATAAGATGTGTTCTAGAGCTTAACATAAGTGTAAAAAGGATTAGACACTTCTTTAAGGTCTATTTAAAGTAATATAAGTCATTTAGGAAGTTTAGACATCAAAACGTCAAAGAACGTTCATGACGTCCGAAAACTAGTTCAACGCGGTGCTAGTGTGGCTTAGCTTATTTGACTAGCCTTTAGGAGTTGGAAAATGATGAAAATTTGTGGAAGGGTATCTAACACGTATTAGAGTTAGTTCATAGTCGAAAATTCCTTGCACGACCCCTTAAGGGCCCTTGAGGAGGACCCTTGCATTTTTGCAAGGAGATGCCAAAAGGCAGTGTGCACAAACGAGTGGCAATCGACTGATCATGTGTCAATCAACAGCGTGTCGATGGCCACCAGCGATGAAAGATTAGAAAAAATCTATGGGAGGCATGTTTTGAACAGTCTCTAAACTCAATGACGAACTAACAGGATGGTTGGTCCTTGGTCCGTCGATTGACAAACGGGGCGTGGACGGGGAGTCGTCTATGAAGACTATCTTTTGCTGCTCGTTTTTAGTTTAGTTAAATTAATTAATAAGATGGTTAGTTTATTAGTTAGGGGTTACGTGAGGTCTAATTAAGTTAATTAATGACCTATATAAAGACCCTAAGCCAATTAGACTAACCTAAGCTCTCATAAATTCCAAAACATAAACTCTCTTCCTTCTCTCTTCTTTATCTCTCAAGTTGAAGAACTCCATAGAAGTAAAGTTAAGGTGGGTTCTAGGGCTGCAATCACAAAGGTTTATCCATAAATATTCATCAAACATTAAGGTTTAGGATTTCTTTCACCTTTGGGATGTCTTTCCCCAAAAGGGTTCCATCAAATTGATTTCAAAAGTTGAGTTTTCATGTGGGTCTTTTCCAATCTCGGTTTATATTTTATTTTGATCGTATTGATAAAATTATGATGAATTATGACTATATTTCACTACAAATCTATAGATTGACATAGTTTGTAGAAGATGACCTATTCCCCTTAACCCTAGGTTATGATCTTGATATGAATTGTGTAATGTTGGTTCAATTGAATTGATTTTTGGTTGAACTACAACAAGATGAAGTTTTATTAATTATGAATAAATTAATATTATTATTGTCCTATCATGATAGTTCTTGAGTAATTGATGTAGATTATGACTTTGACCTAAGTCTCTTATCTTAAGCTATGAACTAGTGGTGGGTTGTGATGTATTAATTCAATTGGTTTTGTTGCCATGATGGTTATTTATGTGTTATGATATTACATCCTTATTGGGTTGATTTAAGGGTTGATTGTAAGACCTTGAGGATAGATCATGAAGGAGACTTGGTAAGTCTTGTGATCTCAATTCCTTACTCCAATTGTGGTTAATTGTGATTTAAGTGATGATGTTGTATTGAAGTATACCCTGTATTAAGATTGATAGGGTTGGTATGATGTTGAATTGAAATGTCTTGACTATGGTTTGTGAGGCTTTGTCTAGGATGTAAATGATATAAGGATGGTGATACTTATAAATGTGCCTTATCATGATGTGATTATGTAAATGTGCTGACCTCACATATATGAATTTTCATGAAAGGAGTATACGCAGGCAATTCTTATTGAGCTATGATGATGATGATTATAAGGTATTAAAGACATTTCATAAGGGACTCTAGCTCAGCACCGAGTAAACTAGAGTGAGGAGTGTCCCTTCCCACATAGGGAAGGTAGGATCACTAATGTACTCTTAAGATTGGAGACTATAATGCATGTAGCATAAAGAGGGTCCCAACTATATCTCCTAGTCCTTGAACTATGTTGCCCCCATAGGAATACTAGCTAGTGAATCCACATAGTTGCTATGTTTATATTTTGGTACTACCTTAGTAGTCCGCCTTCCTTCGGTATAGGCTTCTATGACACGGGATTCCACATTAGCTCATGTGGTCTATGTCGGTTAAGGAAAGAAGTTCCCAAAAGCAATGTAAAGTAAATGAAATGGACTCTAACTAAGATAACTTAAAGAGGTATGACTTAGCCTAGGTAGGGGTATGAGAATCTACTTATACATTGTACTAGTTGGCCTTAAAGTCATTCGTAGGAAGATGTTCTTATATATGTATATATTTATAATGGTACATGATATGTATATGATGATCTTGCATATTACTGATACTATATGATGATTGGTTTTACTTATGAATACATGTTGGTCTTCATGGTTAAAGTATGATAATATGTACCCTTATTGATATGCTATGAGAAGTTGGATGTTGGTCATGATTCTTGTTGGGTTACTTGATTGAGTAAATTTATGGGGCTTTACTTGGTCATTGCACTTCTTTACTCAATAGGGGCTCATGGGTAATTGTCTTGCTTTTGTTATGTTGTAATGAACTCAAATACATGTTTGTTGCTATTATAACTTGATGATAGAGTTGCCTTGATTATGTGTTTAATTATGTGATATGCATGTTGACTTGACTAAACTTCATATTGTTGGTCTTGTGATATACATGCTTTTGACTTAATTAATATATCTTATTGATTGGTATAATCTTCTTGAATGTGCAGAGGCTTTTCAAAGTAAATTGCATACTTTAATAAATTGTCCCTTTTTAGCATGATTTCATGATATGTGTGCATATAGTCTCATACCTAGTACAAAAGGTGTACTAACCCCATTTTTTCCCTTTTCCCCAACATTTTAGGTTCCGGTCGAAGGCTTTGAGATGACTTTGAAGGAGAATTCTATTTCATCCAAGTTGGGTAGGTCCTCACTTTCAGAGGGCAATGCCACTATCAAGCTTATGAATTTGTCTTAGTTTTAAGAGTCTTATGTTCTTTCCTTTTAATTTCAGTACTAAACATTGTATAGCCTATATGAGGCCTTATTACGGTGATGTATGGGATATGTCCAATTGATATATTCTTGTTTTAGAAGGTTATGAGATGAGACAATCCGATTTTATGACTATGTTATAATTTATATATATCTATGTGCAGTAAAAGTAAAAGACTAAGTAATCTTCCTATACGAAGGGTCTATTTTTACTCGATGTGAATATTATGTGTATGTAAATGGGTCTATGTAAGCCCCAATGTAGAAGTAATGAAAAAGTTTTTGAAATTTCCGTATTTAAACCTATGAATGCAATGATGTAAGCTAAGTGGTTAGTCTTAGTCCTCAAAGAGGATGACGACACGGGTTACGTTAAGGGGGTGCTCCCCGGATGTGACATGAAGTACTCTTCTGGGTTGTGACTCATAGAAAGTTAATGTTATTATGACTGTTGGTTTGGCTGCTAGTCTTGAGTCCTCCTCCCCCTATATAAAGATTTAGGTGTCATTCGGGGACAAATATTCTCAAAGAGGGGATAATGTAACACTCCGAAAGTCCATGACTTGTTCTAGAGCCTCAAAAGATGATCTAAGACTTGAAACACTGTTTATAAGACTAAAATAATGTATTGAAACTAAATAGCAATTGTTAGACTTAAACGTTAAGAAACGACCATGACGTCCAGAGAATTGTGAAATGTGTACTAGTGCGCTTTGGCATGTTTCATGGGGTTTTAAGAGTTGGAATTTAGTAAAATTTAGTAGAAAGGTGCTAAATATATTTCTTAGAGTAACTTTAGGGTCGAAAAGTCCAGGTATGACTCCCCAAGGACCACCCTAAGGGTCCTTGGAGAGGACCCTTCTATTTGACCCAAAACTGTCAAAATTGGCAACAGCAGTCCATGAACCAATCGACGAGCCGTTAATGGGTGAATGGAACGTCGATGGTTAGCAATTAGCAACATTTCAAAAATGGCCGAAATTCCAGTCTCTGTCCAAACGACCCCCATGCAGGACGGGCCGTCGATGACCTACGGAGCGTAGGTCGGGGTCTCGTTGGTTGGGGGTCGACTTTACTGTAAGTTACTAGTTAGCTAGGTTTAACTAGTTAGTTTGTTAATTAATTAATTTAGGGTTAAGGGGTGGTTAAAATAATTTAGTTAAGGACTGTATAAGCTACCCTAAGTCTAAAACCAACTTATAACCCCATAATTCCCAAACCCAACTCTCTCCAACTTCTCTCTATTTTCTCTGTCTATTTAAAGACTCCATTGAATGCCAAGCTTCAAGGGTCACTAGGGATGAAATAATTCATATTTTCTCCATCAAACACTAAGGAATCCAAAGGTATGGAAGCTATTCACTCTTGGGATCTCTTTCCCAAAGAGGCTCTTGAAAATTGGTTTCTAATGAAGTCTAAAAGTTGGGTTTTCTTCCAATTTTGTAATTGATATTTCAAAGTTATTTGATGTTGGTTTCCTTTGATTATTATTGATATATTATTATTGGTGATGGGCAAATTGTTGTAGTTCTTAGTCTTTGACCTAGTTATATCGAAGAATTCATGATTGAACAATTTTCTCTTAACCCTAGGTTATGAATTGAGGTTGAATTGATTAGTGATTATACAATTGACTTAGTTCTTGTATAGATTACTATTATATGATGTTATTAAGTGGATTGATGGATGAATATGTTTAGATTGATGTAAGATCTTGAAGGAGGCTTATGAAGACAAATTGGTAAGACATTGTGATCTTTAGTTCTTTACATCGATGATGATGGATTACATGATAATGGTATTCAATTGAAGTATTGTATGTGATTAGATTAAGAAGATGATGATATGATGAATGTGATGAAATGTGTTGACTATGTGAATTGTGAGATCATGTTAAGTTTATGATGATACAAGGTGGAATATGAATCACTTGTGTGCCTTACTATGATATGACCATGATGTATTGATCTCACAAATAAAGGGTTGTTATGAAACGAAATTATCATGAAATACCTAATGACCTAATGACATGATATACAAGGGGTTAGTATCATATGGCCTAAATTAAGAAATGATGATTAAGAATGACTTAAAGACATTTCAAAAAGGGACTTTAACTTAGCACTGAGCGAACTAGTTATGAGAGGTATCCCTTCCCGATGTGGGAAGGTAGGTTCACAATGCTTCACATGAGATGAAAACTATATTACAATTTTTCATGAAGAGGGTTTCAAGTATATCTCCTTGTTACTTAACTATGTTGCCTCCATAAGAATACTAGCTAGTGGATCCACCTAGAATGTTATGTTCATGTTTTAATTCTACCTTGGAAATTAGAGGAACTTCTTTTGGTGTAGGGTTTCATTACACCAGATTCCATGTTTAGATCACATGGTATATTGCCGGTTAAGGTGATTGTTTCCGAAAGTAAATGAAAGTAATAAAGTGAACACTAACTAGGGTGACTTGAGGGGTTCTACTTAGTGTATGTAAGGGTATGGGACTCTACTTATACATCACACAAGTTGACCTTGAGGGAAGTCCTAGGAGGATGTTCTTATTTACTTTTAGTATGAATAAAATGTATATAATGTCTTTACATGTTGATGATTCTATATGATGTTAGTTTCATTGATGAACATGATATTGGTCTAAGTTGGTGTACATGAATATTAATATGCATGATATGAAGATATATGAAGAGTAGACATTGTTTATGATCCTTTACTTTGTTTACTTGATTATGTGGGGTTATGGGGTTCTACAAAGGCATTGCACTTGTAGGCTTGGGAAGGGGTGTGAGTAAGGGTCTTATATGTTATGTTGTTATAAGCTCTTGTACATGTATTGTTGTTGTGACATTATGTTGTAGTTGTTATGTTTAATGATCTTATTATGATTCTATCCATGATGATATGACCTTATGCTAATGTTGGCCTTGTGTTGTTTTTAAACTTTCCTTGAGTGATATTATGGTTCATTTACATGTATGTGCTCTCATATGTGTGTAAAGTCTTTTGAAAGTGACTTAGCATGGTTTTGAACAAAATTTCCTTTTAAGCAAGATTTCAATGGTTTTACTTGCATAGGTTTCCATACTTAGTACATGTGGTTGTACTAACCCATATTCTTTCCTTTTTCCCAAACAATGTAGGTTCGGGCAATTGAAGTTTAGGAGGCCACTTTGCAAGAAGACTTGGACATATTCCCCAAGTTATTGGTAGGTCCCCAATGTTTGGGGATGTTACCATGTCACTATTCTAGATATGTTATTGTTATGTCTAAAGAAACTATTTCATTCTTTTATCTTTGTGACTACGGTTGTAAGCCTATATGTGGCTCTTTGTATTGAAGTATGGGCTATGCCCCAAATGTTGTAATACTCTTTAAATGATTTAATGTGAGACAATACTATTAGGTTATTTCCTATGTATTGGTTATGTTGTAAGCTTCAATAAGCGACGAGTCTATGTAAACTCCATATATGATATGTGAGAGGTCTATGTATACCTTAATATGTAAAAAGTTTTTAATTTTCAGCATTTTTGACCTATGATTTGTTATGACGAATGCTAAGGGCTAGTCCAAGTCTTCTCCGAGGATGAAGACGCCGATTATGTCTAGGGGGTGCTCCACGGTCGTGACATTAAGTCTTATGACCTTATATTAATGATGATTTAATGTGGTTTAGATGTATATTAGAGTGTAGAAATCAACAAGAAAGCGTTGGTACATTTCAAGGGAACTAATGCGAAAAGAAGTTGGAAATAGTAGAGAACCTAACGGCCCTGGCACTCAAAGTGGCTCAGGGCGCCAGGACTAAAATTTAAAAACTCAGTATGGGAAGCATCGGTTCGCGCGGTTCCCCATAGCCCACACTACAGAACAAAGTGGGGTGCTCTGGTTGGCGCAACGCCCCACCCCTTTTTCCTGAATTTCCCCGATTTTTCTTGCTCGTTTTTCAACTCTAAACCCTCCAGATTCACTTGGCTCTTTCCTCAAACACTTAGATTAGACTAAATAATCAAAATATTCAAGAATCTACTCATAAAGACATCTAATTTCATGAATCTAACTCAAGAACTTCTCAAGACTTCAACAATCAAGATTCAATGAAACTTTCAACAATATTCATCAAGAACTCATAAACTCTTCTTTCAAGAACATAATTATGTTGAATCAAATCATGACTTGCGCGTGGGTGAACTAAACCATCGCTGTGTGATCTCACATAACTCGTAGAGATCACCCCTTGATGAAATTCACAACCATTTTTCTAAGAACTTGGCAATTT
Source organism: Solanum pennellii (assembly GCF_001406875.1). Classification (NCBI taxonomy): domain Eukaryota; kingdom Viridiplantae; phylum Streptophyta; class Magnoliopsida; order Solanales; family Solanaceae; genus Solanum; species Solanum pennellii. The sequence goes on along the minus strand of NC_028645.1, from coordinate 35,161,943 downwards.
CCTTGCTTCTCCTTCTCTTTTCTCCTTTTCTTTTATCTTCTCTTCAAATCCTAAACTTAGTTTCAATTGCGTAAACTGAATCCCATCATATGAGACGCCAACTTAATTAACAGAAACAAATTTAATTAATTGGGTACTGAAAAGATCATTTTACCCTTCTCAAAATTCGGTTTTGACTTTCCTTATCTAGACAGGCCAACATCAAATGGATATATATCTCTCTTACAAACTCAAAATCGCGCAAACTCAGAGGCGTTGGAAATTTAATTCAAACATCTTTCTTACGGCATCTTGTAGCACACCTAACTCATCAAGAACTAGGATTTATGTCCTTTTAAGTTGACCCAAAACTCATACTTAACTTTATTTTGTCAAATTTCCAGAGTTTTTATTCTTTCAAAAAATGATTCTTTCTAATTCTAACTCTTTCTACTTGTGGGGTGTTACAATGCTCTTATATATACCTTAACAACATTTACAACAGGCACAAGTGTGTTGTCCAATTAAACTATCTTCATGTATGTTCTAGTAGTGGTCATAATACACCAAAAAGCAAATATTTATTGGGTTTAAACTACATCGTGACCATATCATAACTTTATATAGTGGTAAGATGCTAAAGTTTGAGTTCAACCTATCTTCTGAACTTTCAAAAATTATGGTGTAGTGAGATGTTGAGATACCTAAGGGAAACGTAAAAGAAAATCGTCTAAGGAAGTTGGAAAACATGAATTCAAGGATCAAACATTATACAAAATTGAAGAACTAAAAAACTTCAAATGGAGAAGGCATGATAAAGTATGGAATTAATATAAAGTTGCAAACAAACTAATCCACCTCAACATAATCTAGTTGAAAAGTTAATCTGGAGTAAATTGATTATATGATTAAGACAAATGACTTTATCCAGGTTTATATTTAATATTGACCGTCATATGTCCAGAGACAATCCTGGTAATTGTAAACTCAAATTAAGGTCCATGAAAAGCTCCTTGTGATATACTCCAATCCATTTACGTTTTCATTTTGATATCAACAAAATTGAGATTATGAGCGTGACTCAAGGCTCCTATGTCATTAGACCTTACAATTCAACATTCAAGTATACCAACAACCACGGTTCTAGCATGACAACAAATTAACATAATTTTGTTCTTTTCTCCAGGTGAGTTTGTAGATTCTCTAACCATCAAATAAAAGATAAAAGTAAAAATTTGAGGAAATAGATAAATGGAAACCCTTGTTTAGTAGAGGTGATACATGTTGTTTATCTGTATTACTAAAATTTTGCATAGTATGCCTTTAAGAAAATTATTTTCCCCAAGCACCTGAGGTTAATAAAATATATTCTTCCCAGGTACCTAAAACCATTGTCTCAGCAAACCACTAAAAAATGGTAAACTAAACTAAAATTTATTTGTGCAAAATACAAAGTGCGGAAAATTCATTGTTGAAAATGATAGGAAGCCACTTTGTTTATAAACAACAAAATATAGGGTGAACATGTTTTTACTGTGTCTTATCAAAAAGATCACAATCCTCGGAAAAGTGTTTCTGAAAAATTACAACCTTCCCGAAAAGTCACCCCTTCAAAAAAGTCGCAATTCTTAAAAAAGGTCTCATTTTGTCATAAAAGTCCCAACTCTTCATTTTCTATTCACACCTTTCAAAATTCAATAACACATCTAACCAAATATCATAGATGAGACATATCACACCACATATATCAAAAGATAACATTCATAAATATGATTTCCTTATACAACAAAATGAAATACTAGTTGGCAGACAGTGCCACGGATCCAAAGGTAATAACAGGTTTACTTGACAACAAAAATAAGCTAATAGTTTATTGATACAATCATTCTTCTACGTTCTTGACATAATCAATAACAATCTCTGCTCACCGTTTGTAATTAACACTGCATGTCCTTGCTAATAAAGTCATGGTTGATCGTTATCATTTGTACCTGATTATCCTTCCTCTAGTTTCTTGTCTAATACCAGATCATTGCAACGATGTTCCACGGGTGGGATGAATTGTGGTTTAATTGGTGAAAGACTAATGTTGCAGTTTTCGTTCTCCTCGTAGCGCTTGTGTTTTTTCCAATCTTATGTGAGCGAAAGTCCCTATTTTGCATGTATCACACCAAAATGTGAATCCTTTAATGTTTTACTTTTCATGGCCTGCACTCTTTCTCAAGTCATCTTCTTTGTCATGTATCATCAAGGTTGGTGGATCATTATTGTTTGGACTTGATAATCCTTCCTCTGATTTCTTCCCTAATATCGTATCATCGCAAGGACGTTCCACAAGCTGGATGATTTTTGATTTCTTTGGAAAATTACCAATGCAGCTGTTTTTTTCGTCCTTGTGTTCTCTTAAAGCAGCTACCTTGCGCTTGTGTCTTTTTCCTTGCAAGTGGTCATTCAGGCCATCTTGACTTGTAGTACATACCTGACAAAGTTCACAATTCCACTCCATAACATTTTTCACTGGAGCACTGCTTAATGAAGGGTTATCAGGTACCTCTTCAGTTAGAGTTATGGCTTTCCATTTTTCTCCAGAGAAAATAATGTCAGGCTTAGCTGTATCAATGCTAAAATAAGCACTTCTCAGAAACTTAAACACCTCGTAAATCGTTTACATATATGAAAGCATTAAATGAATCTACACTTTCCTGATTCGGCTCAACATTCACTCAGCTGTATAAGAAGGAATGTTGTGGCCAATGATAATGTCCAGGAAACAGATATTACTTTCCAATAATTTACAATCAGCAAAAAAAATTATACTAAAATTTAAATATCAATGTGCATTCTAGAGATGTTTGAATTGCTTTTACTTGAGTTGAGAATAACGAGAAATTGAAAGAAGAACACTAGCCAACAAGGTTCCGCTAAAGCAAGGGGGCTGTTCATGTGAAATCTCCACTTCTGGGCTTCAATTCAATATTGAACTTTTTGATTCCCCGCTACGATTTTGAAAAGGAATCATCTCCTCAAAGGCCTTAGCCTGGTTCTATATCTATCTCCTCCACACATTGATCATTTTCTTTCCATCATAATTCACACGAGATTTACTAAAGTGCAAGAAGAAGAAGAGTAGAATATATATGGAAAATGAGGGAAACACTATTTATAGCAAACAAGTATTATCCAATTCATGTTTTTTCCTAAAAAAAACTTCATTTTTCATAATATCTTTTAAACACATGTTTTCTTTAATTGATCTTTTTTTATAAAAAAAGGATTTCATTTTTCAGTAACACCTTTTAAAATACATGTTTTCTCTAATTGATTTTTTTCCTAAAGAAAACTTCATTTCTCATTAACACCTTTTAAAAGGAATGTTTCTCCAATTGATGGTTTTTTTCTAAAAAAAGAACTTTATTTTCATTAACACCTTTTAAATTACATGTTTTCTCTAATTGATGTTTTTTCCTAAAAAGAACTTTATTTCTAATTAACACCTTTTTAACGGCATGTTTTCTATAATATATGTTTTTTCGTAAAAAAAAAATTATTTTTCATTAAACATTTCAAATGACATGTTTTCTCTAGTTGATGTTTTTTGCTAAAAAGAACTTTACTTTTCATTAACACCTTTTATGTTACATGTTTTCTCTAATTGATATTGTTTCCTAAAACGAACGTCATTTCTCATTATCACCTTTTAAACAACATGTTTTCACTAATTGATATTTTTTCCTAAAAAGTGCATTTTTCATTAATATCTTTTGAACAACATGTTTTCTCTAATTGATGTCTTTTTACTAAAAAAAGACTTCATTTTTCATCAACACCTTTTAAATTACATGTTTTCTATAATTAATGTTATTCCCTAAAAAGAACTTCATTTCTCATTAACGTACCTTTTAAACGACTTGTTTTCTCTAATTGATATTCTTTTCCTAAAAATAACATCATTTTTAATCAACACCTTTAAATTACATGTTTTCTCTAATTGATGTTTTTCTCCTCAAAAGAACTTCATTTGTCATTAACACCTTTTAAATGGCATGCTTTCTCTCATTGATGTATTTCCTTAAAAAAGAACTTCATTTTTGAGTAACACTTTTAAAATACATGTTTTCTGTAATTGATGTTTTTGTTTTCTAAAAAGAACCTACATTTCTCATTAACACATTTTCAAAAAATGTTTTGCATATTTTATCTAAATGATGTTTTTTCCTAATAAAGAAATTCATTTCTCACTAACACCTTTTAAATTGCATGTCTTCTCTTTCTTTAATTATTATTTTTTTAAAATATACTTTATTTATCATTTACACCTTTTGGAAACTCAATAATATCATGTCATAAAGCTTAACGGTGATTCTTAGGATTGGACATAAAATATTGGAAATCGATTTCTTGAATCAAAACAGGTGATAATTTTATATTCAATAATTCGGTCTTTGGTATAATATTGAGGAGTAAACTTTTAGAATTATGGTGTTCGACATTGATTATTTTCTGAGACATTAGTATCATTTGGTATTAGGTATTTTCTGAATACTGAATTATTTACTTAGTGACAGGCATAATGTAATACATACATACATACATACATACATACATATATATCTATATACATGTATATATGTATATGTATATGTATATATATATATATATATACTACTTAGTGAAAGGCATGATGTAATACATACATACATACATACATACATGCATACATACATACATACATACATACATACATACATATATACATACATACATACATACATACATACATACATACATACATA
>NC_028645.1:35096508-35156656 GCF_001406875.1 Solanum pennellii | reverse complement strand
AATATTTATATATATATATATATATATATATATATATATATATACACAGATATTAGTCGTATCAGTTTGTTTTTTTCTTGATGTCTTCTTATTCTACTATATAGTGCATCAACATAATTGGAGATTCTAATACAATCAACTGCAACTTCAATGTGATATTATTCAATATTTTTACCAAATTAAAGTTTAATTTGTCGATTAGTGAATAACATAAACAAAATTTAAAAAATTAGTAATTAGTATGTACTTTTAAATATCAATTACTGAACTCAAAATTTGTGAATCCCAAGCGGAACATAGAACACACATCCCTAAATTAATTCTTCCAATATACCCAACTATTAAAATTAATGAAAAGGTTTTTGTTACCAATGATTAATTAATTAATTCAAAAGTTGGAATCCCTCCAAAAGTTTCTCTTAGTCAAATCATATTCTACCCGATATTATTATATTGGCTCCTGAATAATTAATTATCTTGTATGAAATAATCAAGTATTATCATAAAATATTACTCCATCTATTTCATATTAACTGGATCTTTGAGATTTATTTTATTGTTCAAAATAGTTGAATTGTTCGATGTTCGAGATGGATGTTAATTTATTTTTTTTCAATATTTGTGCTTTTCTTTAATGTAGTTTGATATTTTCTAGGAAACAAAGAGTGCTACTTCTGAAGTAAATTATGATTTAAATTATGTCCTTGATATAGTGTAGTATAGTATCGATGTCAACTACACCAAAAAGTTTATTTCACTTATTATCTTCATTAGTTTCTCCTATTATGAAGATAACATCCACTTTTATTATCATTACTCGTCACTATGTCAACGCATGTAGAGTGATTAGATATTCATTGGATTAGAAATAAATTTATTAGATATAATTGAGGGAAAAGAGACTATAAAGTTTTCATACATATGCATACAAAATCTATTCAATATAAGAAATATATTTTGTATGCATTCTACGAAATAAAATTTATGGATTGACTTATGATAAGAATGCATATTTTAAAACAGAAATTATTGTTTTTTTCCATGTGTTATCGTGTTATTTTGGTTTTTGTCCCTATGATAGCTCACTAGTAATACTTAACCTTTAATTAATCAAAGTTAGTGATTTCAGTCCTTCTACTAATGGTGAATTTGGTGTCATGTGTAATTATTTATTACAACAAGAAACACTTCCATGTAGAGAAAAAAGAGTAAAGATAGAACAAGTTTGTAAATTAACCTGTAACAACTTTTCTCATACACAACCATATCCCAGCCTGACTCTGTTCCTCAATTTTAATGTGAATTAATCCTCTAATACACTACTCTATGTGTTCATTGGTTAATGAACAATTTTTCTGTTCAGTTCCTCCCTAAGTATATTAGAATACAATCTAGACAGCCTCCTGCAACACTGAAAACAACTCAGTACACTTATTCAATAGAAACAACATCATTTAATTTAACAATAAAACGTTGAAGTAAGAACGGGCTACAATTCACTCCGACATGTAAGTACTCAATTAATTTACTTATTGCCTAAGTATTTGATTATATGAAAATATCAGTAAACTATTGATTTATATGATACTAAGGCAACATCTAATATTTCACATAAAGAAAAAATATTACTATTTTTTGAAAATATATAAGAATTAGAAAAATCAAATATTTGTAGTGCATATTATAATTTGTATGACACATTTTCTGTTCGTTCTACTTATTAAAAAAAACATAATAATATTGTATTGACCATATTGAATAATTCTAATGATGAAAAAAGGTTAATAAAATGGAATGTAATTTATTATTGGTGTGTGATGTGTTGAGAATGATTTGAAACAATTATTGATTACTTTTTATTGTCGTATCATGATGTATTATAGTGAATTGTGCATTCATTATTTGTGTGAACATGTCATTTGAATTTATTTTGAGACATGGTTATGATAAGTGTTATCTTAATTGAGGAAGAATAAGAAATTAAAGAGTATGTAACATTTTGAGGGACGTGTCATGCACTGCGATAGATATTATGATTCGAGGGATGTGTCGCTATGATAGATTCTATTATGGAGGAATGAGTCGCACGATATGATGGATTCTATTATCGAGGGATACGATGCATGCTATGATGAATTTTTATTATCGAGGATTGTAACGCATGCTGCAATGGACTCATTGATAATATGTCCCCCAGTCTCGGGCTGAGAAACAGCGCGTGTGTATCACTAGGTCAGACAAGTATCATCATACTTGACGTGGCATTTTATATCTTTATCATTTGCAAACTTGTGAGTTCCTTTCACTGGAACTTGTGATTGATGAAGTTGATTTTGTATGTTACTGATCTGTAATTGTTGTAATTAAGTTTGTGCTATGAAACTGTGAACTATTAGTTTGGGTTAATTTTATGCAGGTTGTAAATGTGAAGGTTCTTTTGGGGTGATAGGAGTACCCATATTAGATATTCTTAAACTTTATTTTGGAGTTTGGTTGTTGAGTAGCATGTGGTTTGGTACTCACCCCTTGCTTCTACATTTGTATAAGTTATCAGCCCGAATCTTCCTGATACTCTCCCGTATCTTCTTGTCTGAGACTTCCTATGGAGATTTGTGAGTTAGTTGATTGTCATATCATCAGATATGCTTACTCCTACTTTTGATGTTGTTCTAATTTAGAGATAACATCATTTGAGACTTGTTTATTTCTTTCAAATCGATTGTAATCTATTATTGGCTTATACATGTGATAACCAACTTTTAGGGGTATATGTAAGAATTTTTAATTTCCACATTATTTTATAGTATTACACTTTTATTCTCTCTTTTCTTTCACATTTATTATATTATTTGGGGTTTTGGCCTACTTATTTTGGTGAGATAAGACGAGCGCCAGCAAATCCATTTTGGTCGTGAGGAAATGGTATCAAAGCCCCAAGTTCATAGGTCTCGCCTGTTCACAAACCAAGTCTAGTAGAGTGTTGAGTATTGGCGCAGAGACTTTTGTTGTTATCTTTGAGAAGCTATGGTGACTTTCAGGTGAAATTTTAACTTTTTTAATTTCTATCGTGTGTCTTTGTCTGATCTGATTCTTATCTCTTCAGACATTCTATGTACCTTATAGTGATGACTCGTGTGTCATTCTTCTTTAGAGAAATTGAAGTGTCGTATATGGATTTGATGTTGGACCTGATACTAAGGTAAAAGTATAGACCTAGGAGAATTATGTGTGGCCATATATGAAACATTTCGAAATTTTAAGTGGTTGACTTAGGTGATGGCTCAACAAAGCATTTTGAAGATATCTAAATGATGAGGTTGAACAATAAACTAAGGAACTTCAAAAGAACGTATTATCTTTTTTAGGATAGTTACCCAGCAATGATGAATAGTAATTATATGGTATATATGATATTTGGAGTTGTTCAACAATTGGAAGTGGAATTTTTTAAGGAATAGCTAGGTATGCACATTGTGACGTTAAAAACTACAATTAGTAAAGATGTCATAACAAGTATGGATTTCTTAGTGTATGATGAGACCTATGTTGCATAAATCGAAATTAGAATTTTTACAATGATTTCATAAATAATGTATATGTCAAAAGGGTCATGATACGACTACTACAATGATATTGGATTCTTACTTGGTTAGAGTTATGGAGTGTGCTACTACTTCTATCGACCTGATTTGAGAAGGAATATGTATCAATTTGGTAGTTATTTACTTACTGTCACACCTGGAGTCTACACCCTGAACATGACCGGGACCCAACGACCATTGCTGTCGTTGAGAGAACCCTTGGTCTGGCTTACTTAACTCAGTGAAATACTTAACTTAAGTCAATTATAAAGTTGGAAATATTCTCATAAGAAATACTTCAAATAATAGTCTTGGCCAAGATGGTACGTAAGTCTCAAAATAAAATATCTATAAATAAAGAGAGACCCAAAACTGACTATCTGACTATCTATTTGTCTATGAAGCCTCTACAAATACTAAGATAAATGCTGGTACAAATCCCCACAACATTCTACAAAGGAAATACAGAAAGAAATTAGAGAGTCCTCCAGAAAGTAAGGAGGCTCACCACCGACTCTAAATTCTCAAGCTAGATGAACGAGGCGCTGGATGTTTATCCTGGTTACCTGCATCTGCATCATAAGATAATACAGGCAAACTGATATCAGTACATTGAATGTACGAGTACACGAATTTTAATGCTAAACAACAACTTAAAGCTTGAAAGGATCAAGAAAAACTTACCTTGGATTTGTTCAAATCATGAAATAATAACTCAATATAAAGTTGTAAGGACAAATGCATTATATATATATATATTATATATATTAAAACTTATAAAAACCGAGTAAACATCTTAGTTCATTAAAGATAATGAAACAATAAACTCAACTTTGCTTATAATGAAAGAAATATAGTTTCTATGGGAGATTCTCTAACCGAAAACCATCACTATGAGCCTAAGCGATGGTACGTCTATCTCACGTTGCAAGAGGACCGCTCTATACCTTGCCGTCGGTATAGAACCTGAACTACTAAGTGGATTCACTAGTCTATGATAAATAGAACTAAGGAATAATCTAAAAAGTATGATCATTTATCTGTTCATGTTGGCTACATGGTTAATGGAGACTTGAGTTGATATGAACTCGCGTCCCCAAATCGGTGCTCAATGCTAATCCCAAAATACTTAGCTTCTATGTTTTTGAAACAACTTCTTCTCTGGTTTGAGGTAATTGCTCAAACTTAGCTTTAAAAGATCTCTTGGAAATCATAGTTCCCTTTTTCTAAAACTAGACAAAGGCTCTATAGAAGTCTAGTTTCCCTTCTTTTTCAAAATGTGAAAACATTTGTAACTCTTAGGGACTACATAGTTCCCTTATAACTTTTTAGAAATGAACTCACTCTTTGCTCTTTGCCTTTCTTGAAACTTATCTCTTAGAGAAAACTAGTTCTGTTATAGCATTAGAGATTTAGACTTAATTATTACTCATTGCTCAACTTGTTTCTTGCACTTAAAACAAAATAAATTTTTTTGTTTAAGACTCTTAAAAAACTTTAAGAACTCACTTTGACTTGCTTCTTAACTTTTAGACTTGACTCTTAACTTCTTGACTTTGATTTTAACTTTTCTTCAATTGGATTATGGATTCAAGGAGCATGCTCGCATGTTTTATATATAATTCAATGATGTTTAGATGTACTTTACAGTGTTGGAATCAACTAGGGATTATAGGTACATCATACAGAAACTAATACGAAAAGATGGGGGGAAAATGAGATTTCCAGGTGACCCTGGCGCTCTAAAAGGCGTGGGGTGCCAGATCCTGACGGACAGAGGCTGTCATGAGAGGCTCTATTTGGCGCGGTGCGCCATGCTCTGTTAGACAGACCTGCCCTGGGGGGGCTCTGGCAGATGCGGCGCCCCAGGGCTTGTCAAACGCGATTTCTGAATTTTCTTCTCCAATATTCAATTATAAACCTTCTAAACTTCCATGGATCTCACCCAAAAAACTTAGGATCACTAAATTCTCAATGCCAAATAGTTTAGACTTGTAAAACATCCTGGAAACATGCATCGAATAACCAAAGGTACACTATAACTCAACTAACACGAATTAAATTGCTTTTCATCAAGAACTTCAATGTTCATTATTTAATCTACTCTAATTACGCTGAATTAGACATATTGTTGTGTGGGTTCAAGAACCCAACACATAAAGATCTACATACCATAAAGGGATCATTCCCGATGAAATTCACTCAACAATCTCGGTGTTCTTGGCATCTTGGTTTTATCTCCTTTCTCTTTCTTCTCTTCTCTTCTCTTTTTTGTCAAGACCCAAGCGTATTCAATCTTCTAAAAATTGACTTAAAGTTTAGTTTTACCCCTAATGAACCCTAAAAAAATTAAGTAATAGTAGGGTGAAAAGACCACTTTACCCTTTTAAAAATTCGGATTTGACTTTCCTCAGTCCAATAGTCCAACTTCTGAAAGACAAATCTCCCACAAACGATATCAAAAATGCCCAAACTCAGAGGCTTTAGAAATATTTCTCCAAGTTCTTTCCAATAGTTGGAGCCTAGGGAGGAACTTGATATACCCCAGCAGATGCTGCTCCAATCTCTCCGCCTGCGTTTCTCATATTCATCTTTTTGAATCTCAAGAGTTGATGTTAGATACGCTCTTAACACCAATAAATCAGACATTAGAGAAGGCACAATAAGATCAGAGTAAGGGAATTTTCCTACGCATCATGCAGTCTCTAAATCAGGATAGTGGTGCACTTCACTACCATGACCTAGAAAATACTCAATGTGGTTGTTGTGAACTTATTATCCTCGGAAGTTAACCTAGTGCTCTGATACCAACTTTGTCACGACCGGAGTCTAGACCCCAGACGAGATCAGCGTCGTTGACCTCTCAGAGGTCGCAGACAAGCCTACATACGTCATTGTTACTTCATATAGGTTAATTTTAGTGTAAATTTGAAATTTTTCTTACTTGACATTCATATAAGACATTCTACTTAAACTCATAAACGTTCACAGTCAGCCATCTAATATAAAGATCATCAAATGAAAGAATAGTTCCATACTTTATTAAGTGTATACTTGCCAAAATGGCACCAATACAATGTCTGAAATAAGATGAGAAAGAAACTCTAGTGGAAAATAAACCTATATCTAAGCTAGAATATAATGGGCAAGCATCCTCGAAAGCATGATGGCCTACCAAATTCGAATGAATGCTCCAAGTCCGGATAGCTTCAGCGTCGACCTGTAAGCTCTAACGTCCACCTGTGCCTACACCTAAAAATGTAGAGTTGTATGGTATTAGTACACACTTATACTAAGTATGGGTATATGCAAGCACACACCATGGACATGCATGATTAAGAAGAGCTCTTTCCTATCGATATGAATTATAGAAAGTCAAGTCAGTGGACTTGCCAACTTTGGATTAGGAAAGTCATGCCATGAGATAAATTGCATCATCATACTTATCATTTTGCAAACAGCACATACATATTACACATATCATATCACATAGTTCATATCATTCTTTAATATTCCATGAGACCTTGGAATCATGGACTTTACATTAGGACTTCCCAAAATGAGGAATCAACATATGGGACCTCAACTAGGGAGCCTTCTTTAACAAACACAGAGTATGCTTCATTAATTCGTACGTACTTCATTTTCATTCTTTCATATACTAGTGCAGCCACCAGTCATACCTAGGATGCAGTTTAAGACTCTCATCGGGTTCGCTGTGCAATGACCAAGAATAACCTAGTGTTGTTACTTAAGTCTAGGTCACCTCTTGATTATCCTATCCTAACACCTTTGGTATCGCTCATTTTATTATGTGCATTCATTGAGGCTGGCCTCATTCTTTCTTTGGGAACTTTAACCTTAACCGACATAGATCATGTGAGCATCATGAAATCCAGTGTGTAATCCCCACAGCAAAAAGATGTGGAATCACCGGCCAAAGTGAACCAAAACATGCAAGCGTATATAGGGAATGAAGTATAGGTTCAAAGACTAGGAAATATAAGGAAACACATACCCAGAATGCCGGGCAGTCTCATCTCATGAGAGTTACGTGAACCTCCACCCTTCCCGCTGGAAGACATCACCGCTCATAGCTATCCTATCGGTGCTCAGTATAAAGTTCCATTACATTCAACTCATACATCATGGAAGTTGGCTTCTAGCATGAGGACATCATAGCTCATTAGATGATATCTCATCTCATCATTAGTATTAAGTATACATTAACTTCAATACTTTCGTTAGAGTATTCATAGAGACTGGTCTCTTCATTAGCTTTACACTTTCATAGGTGAGTACTTTTTGGTAACATTTACTTAGGCTCATTTGATATTCCTCTCATCTTTCATTAGCCTCTTATCATATTGTCACCTCATTCATTAACTTTAACACATTTTCTTTTCATAATTACTCACCCCTTCACGTGAATGTTCATTTCATCATATGCCAATGCACTTTGCCATTTAGTGTGTTTCACACTCTTATTTAACCCTTCTAGGGTTACATTATTTTATCACATACATCTTAGGTTCACTTACTTTTAAACGTACGCTAGACTTATTAGTCCACATATACAAGCCATGAGGCTTCATTCATAGTTTGTCTAAGTGATTCATGTTTACCCAAGATTATGTGGTACAAGAGTTATGCATCTTGCAGATATGCCAAGATACTGATTTTAATCTTTAGAGGCAACATTCACTAAATATTTACTTACATATTACTTATGTGTCAATACGGAATCGGTCATAGGAACCCGATTTTGAATCCCTTGGACAACACTTAACCTTATTTTAAACTTGATAATTGCATTTTTCAGATTTGGTGGACCCTAGTTCGATCCCCATCAACCCCATAATATTTCCTTTATTTTTCTCCTCTCCTTTTTCGTTTAAGTCAAGGAGGTTGTGGGTTCAATCCCCCAAAAGCTCATTATTTATCTTTTATTTTAACTCTTAACTTTCTCAACTATCCTAAAGGTTGTGGGTTCAATCCCCACTCTCCACATTTTTATTTTCTCCTTTATTTTTCTCCTTACTCTCTCATCCATTCAACAGGTTGTGGGTTCAATCCCCATTCACCACATCTATTTTTCCTTGCATTTTTATCACAAATTTTTATGAAACTTTCATTTGGTGAGGTCATGGGTTCAATCCCCAATGACCTCACATTTTAAAAAAAAATTAAACGAAGTTCATTTTTTTAAAATTTGGCCGAGACTACAATTTCCAGCAAGCTGGAAATTTGGTCTCCTCCAATCTACTTTTGTCTTAATCTTTTGTTGATTTTTTTTAGCTTTCATGTAATGATGTCTTGGGTTCAATCCTTAGTGATTTCACTTATTTTACATTCATTTTTCATTGCATTTTATACCACTTTGATTGGCTGAACCCAACCTACCAAATGCTGGAAATTTGTTCACCATTTTCAGCTCCTGGTTATCATCATTCGTTCATTAGATCTTAGGACGTTTCATGAATCATTTGGTGCATCTTAAAGTATATTTTTTTCAGGGTTATATTCAGCCAAGAATTACCATTAAATCCAACAAAATTACACTACTTTTGCTCATCATGATTTACTTCACAAATATTTGCACAAACATCACTTTTCACATACTTTCGGTTAGCATAAATTAATATGCTTACAATTCCAAACACAGAATCATGAACACATTATCACGAAAATCACACTTCATACTTAATCTACCAGCAAACATACCAACAACATGATCTCTAACCTATTTCAGATTGAAATCAGAAGGATACTAGGGACAAGGAGTTTGACAAGAACTGGAACAACCTTTCAAAATTCATTGAATTCGTGGAATTCTCTTGGAGAAAGGAGTCCAGGAGAGACGCCCATACCTGACTTTGGTGTTGGTCAACACTCAAATATGCTCCCCAAACCCTCTCCAAACTCACGTCCATATCCCGCAACTTCAACACAACTCGATGGAAACCTTACATTTTGCTTCACGTTTTTAGTTAGCTTGTTTGTTTATTTTATTTTATTTGTAAGTTATTCAAGTGTGAAGAACTTTTGGTTGTGTTTTCTGTTCTTGTACTTTGTTAGCAGATAGAACGTGAAAAGATAAAGGTTTGATCGTGAAAATGAGAAGATAGACATGAGAAGTGAGAGGTTCCTTAGGATTAGGAGTTTAGTTTTAGACTTAGTTAAAATTAAGGTTTTGTTAAATTGTAAAATCTGATTTAATTTAATTACACGTTAAAGGACCATTATGCCCTTACAAAAAATCAGATTTTAAACCCCACTTTAATTCACTTGGGCGTCGCTTCCGTCGAGGATCGAACCCATGACGTTCCCATCACAAAAACGGGTCCTTCCGGGTCGACCCGACCCAAACCGCTCCATTAATTAATTAATTAATTAATAATAATCTGATTTTACTTTTTCTTAAATCATAATTTAAATATTAATAAATTAAATTAATTCACCAATATAAATAATCAAGTTAAATCATTTCTCCCACCTAGGTATGCACCCGGGTGTAGCTAGATTTTGCTAAATGGGTAATTTTGGCCCTTTCTACCCAAAATGCCCCTCCACCTTATTAATTTAATAATTAATTATATATTTAGGGTAATTACCATACTACCCTTAGCCTGAAAAAAGACCATTTTACCCTTAGACCCTCCAAACTTAAGATTTCCCCTTTTTAAGTCCGGTAATGACTCATCCAAGTAAATCTTCATATTCGGGAGTCCTACATGGCTGGACCAACCTTTCCTAGCTCAAATAACTCCCCAAGTTAGTTGGATTTGCTGTCGCAAGGGTTCAGAGGTCTGGTTCTACACGCATCAATCCGTGTGAACCCGGTCTAATTGTAGGCATTCTAGACATATTAAGCATTACTTAGCATATCCATCTTTAGGGTTTTTACATAAGGTTTCTAGAACTTCAACAGAACTTCATGAATTAATTATTTATATGTTCCAAATCAAATTTCCGTGATATTTTTAGTTTATCGCATGAATTTCAGAACCCTAGCTATGTATTTCTTTAGTTCTTGAATTACACATGCTAGGTCAGATATTTCATTTACTTCAGATATATATGCCTCAATTATAAATGAATAATTACCAGATTAATTGTTGCATTCTGAGTTTGCGTGTTCAGTTTTGAGCTATCTAGTGTTTACATAAACTCATTCATAATCAGTTAATTACATAACTAATTGGGAGTAGCATAATACCGAGTTGGACTAGGGTTCAGCGTACCCAATAGTCCCAGAACTACTAGCCAAGTAAGTTGTAAGTCCCCTCTGTGGGAATCAGTTTAGTGATCACGCCAAAATGTCTTTATATCTCTGGCAGGGTATATTGGGTCCTCTCGATGGGGCGTATACATCGAACTCCACATTTGGCTCATGTGGTTTAATTATTGGTTATTAGTAGCTCCCATAGAGCAGTCATATCCCACTGCATTGACCATTTATCAGTATATCCAGTATTCAGTTTCAGCATGTTATAAATTGGTCATTGCATTCAGTTATCTCAGCATTTAGAAATCAATATCATCTTCAAATTATATACTTGCTTTTGTTCTTGTTCAGTTATGTTTTATTTAAACTTTATTCTATCCTACATGCTCAGTACCTTCAAGTACTGATACATACGTGCACTAGATTTTCTTCTGATGTAGGTTCAAGTTCTTAGCATCTAGATGGCGCTTAGATCAATTCCCAATCTCCAGTTCAACTTATTCAATAGTGAGTCCTCATTCTACGAAGACAGTAGTCATGAGTTCATTTCAGTCTTTTAGTCATTTAGTTTCAATTTTTGCTAGACTTAGCTGGGGCTTTCCTAGAATTTCTAGTCAGTTAGAGGCTTATTTCAAACATAGTTAGTTTCAGCATTAGTGTTGAGTTAATAACTTCTTTGTGTTAAACTCATTGTTTTCAAATATCTCAATTATTGAATATGGGTATTCCCCATATTTTCAATTTAAATTATCATTTAGCATCCGCAATCAATTTATTATCTTTAGTATGCTCATGATCATGCCAGCAGGTTAGCTTGGGATCACTTGTGATCCTAGGTTCGGTGTCGGTGTCTCGTGGGTAGCTCGAGGCATGACAAAATTAGATCAGAGCACTAGGTTTAAGTGTCCTAGGATGTCTGAAAAGAAACACTAAGTATAGTCCTTTTCATTGGTGTGAAGTGCACCACATCTAATGGGACGGAGTCTACAAAGTGTTCTAGAAAAACTTCACTTTCTTGTTAATCTTATCGTGCGTAAGGTATGATCTTATTCCACTCTAACTTGACGTTCTACGTTTCAAATCATGCCTCCTCGTAGAGCTAACGCTAGGAATGCGAATGATAGGAATTCAAACACAGATCCTCCGGTCCTAGATCAGGAAGTCTCCAATGCGAAGTTCAGAAATGTTATATAGATGTTGGCTCAGAGTATGACCAACCAGAACAATCAGTTTCATGCTCCTTTGAATGCAAATGGTGGATCAACAGCAGCAAGGGTCCGTGACTTTGTTAGGATGAATCCACCTGAGTTCTTAGGATCACAAACTAATGAGGATCCTCAGAATTTCTTGGATGACATCAAGAAAATCTTTGAGGTAATGCAAGTCGCTGGGAATGATCGGGTTGAGTTGGCATCATACCAGTTGAAGGATGTTGCTCATACCGGGTACACTCAGTGAAGGGAAAATAGGGGTACAAATGCAGCTCCTATTACATGGGATTGCTTTCGTGAGGCCTTTCTGTACATGTTTTTCCCAATATAGTTGGGAGAAGCAAAGTCTCAGGAATTCATGAACTTGAGGCATGGAAACATGACAGTACAAGAGTGTGGGCTCAAGTTTAACCAACTCTCCAGGTATGCTCCTCACATAATTGCTGACTCCAGGGCTCAGATAATTAAGTTCTTGCATGGAGTGTCGGATGTGGTGAAAACTGAGTGTAGAAGTGCTATATTACTTGGAGATATGAACATATCTAGGCTTATGACTCATTTCCAGAAGGTTGAGAGTGATAAGCTTACGGAACAGGCTAAGGAGAATAAGAAGGCTAGGATTGGGAACTATGACTATTCTCAGCAGAAATCGAGTGGTGGAAATTGCTCGCAGAATCAACAAAAGTTTTCAGCTCCATCCCCTTCATCATCTAGTGTTCCATCCTTCAAAAACAGGTATGACTAGAAAGTTAGAGCACTAGGCTCTAAGTATAAGGGAAGTGTTTCAGGTACCAAGACTTACCCCACTTGCCCTAAGTGTGGTAAGAACTATCTGGGTGAGTATTTCGCAGGAAAAGAAGGATGCTTTGGGTGCGATCAGTCTTGTCACAGGTTGAGGGATTGTTCTTCTAGACAGGGTCAAAGAGGTGGTAATGGTAGATCTCAGTCTACAACTTCATCAGCACCAGCAAGTTGCCCGATTCAGTAGGGTAACTCATCTGGTACAGGTGGCGGTCAGTGTCAGAATAGGTTATATGCTCTTCAAGCTCGCTAAGATCAGGAAGATTCTCTTGATGTAGTTACTGGTACGTTCCGAGTCTTTGACCTTGATTTTTATGCATTATTAGATCCAGAGGCTACTCCTTCCTTTGTAACTCCTTACATAGCAATCCAATTTATTGTTAGTATAGAAACTCTCTCAGAACCTTTCTCAGTCTGTACTCCAGTCGGTGACCCAGTTATAGCTAGACAGGTATACAAAAATTGCCCTGTCATAGTCTCTCACAAAGTTACCTTAGTGGATCTTGTAGAGTTAGAAATGGTAGATTTCGATGTCATTCTAGGCATGGATTGGTTACATTCCTGTTATGCCTCAGTCAATTGTAGAAGTACAATTGTTCTTTTTCAGTTTCCAAATGAATCAATCTTAGAATGGAAGTGTAGTAGCTTAGCGCCTATGGGTCAATTCATTTATTACCTTAAGGCCAGAAATATGATCTCTAAGGGTTATCTCTATCATCTAATTCGGGTTAAGAATTCTAGCTCTCAAACCCCAATTATTGAGTCAGTTCCAGTAGTCTGTGAGTTTCAAGAAGTATTTCCAGAAGATCTTCTCGAGTCCCTCCCGAAATGGAAATAAACTTCGAAATTGATCTCCTTCCAGATACCCCGCCCATTTCTACTCCTCCTTATAGAATGGCTTGAGCAGAGCTTAAGGAATTGAAATAGCAGTTGAATGACCTTCTAGATAAGGTCTTCATCAGACCTAGTATTTCACCATGGGGTGTGCTAGTGTTGTTCGTAATGAATAAAAATAGTTCTCTTAGAATGTGCTTTGACTATAGACAGTTGAACAAGGTCACAATCAAGAATAAGTCTAATATTTCACCATGGGTTGCGCTAGTGTTGTTCGTAAAGAATAAAAATAGTTCTCTCAGAATGTGGTTTGACTATAGACAGTTGAACAAGGTCACAATCAAGAATAAGTATCCCATCCCCAGGATTGATGACTTGTTTGACCAACTTCATGGTGCTAGACATTTGTCAAAGATAGACCTCAGATCGGGTTATCATTAGCTTAGATTCAGAGATAGTGACATTCCGAAAACAGCCTTCAGAACTCGGTATGGTCATTATGAATTTGTAGTTATGTCATTTGGACTAACAAATACTCCTGCAACTTTCATGGATTTGATGAACAGAGTGTTCAAACTGTACTTGGACTTGTTCATTATCATCTTTATTGATGATATCCTCATTTACTCTAGGAATGAGGAAGAACATCCGGGTCATTTGAGAATTCTTCTACAGACTCTCAAAGATCACCAGTTATTCGTTAATTTAAGCAAATGTTAGTTTTGATTGTAATCCAGTGCTTTCCTTTTTCACATTGTATCTAGCGAAGGGATTTGAGTGGATTCACATAAGATAAAAGAAGTGAAACAAGGGACCAGACCTACCTCTGCTATAGATATTAGAAGTTTCTTAGGTCTAGCGGGTTATTATAAAAGGTTCGTGGAAGGATTCTCATCCATTGTCTCACCATTGACTAGGCTGACTCAGAAGATCGTCAAGTTTCAGTGGTGAGATGATTGTGAGAAAAGCTTTGCATAATTGAAAACAAGATTGATTACAACTCCTGTCTTGAATCTACCAGAGGGTTCAGATAGTTATGTGATCTATTGTAATGCAACCAGAGTTGGCCTAGTTGTGTGTTAATGCAGCGAGATAAGATTATAGCGTATGCTTTATAGAACTTAAGGTGCATAAGAAGAACTATCCAACTCATGACCTCAAGCTTCCAGCAGTGGTATTTGCTCTCAAGATCTGGAGACACTACTTGTATGATGTTCATGTAGATTTTTTGACTAATCATAAGAGCCTTCAATATGTGTTCACCCGGAAAAAGCTTAATCTTCGCTAGAGAAAATGACTTGAGTTCCTTAAGGATTATGATATGAGTGTGCATTATAATCCTGGTAAAGCAAATGTAGCAGAAGATTCTCTTAGCATATTATCTATGGGTAGTGTATCCCATGTTGAGTGAAGGATGTTCACATGCTTGCTCGCTTGGGAGTTCGCATTATGAGCATGTCAGGCAGCTGTGTAATAGTTCATAATGGGGCAGAATCTTCTTTTGCTAGTGGAGGTTAAGGGAAAGCAAAACAGTTATCTTATTTTGCTTGAACTTAAGAGTGCAGTCCACAATCAGAGAGTGGAGGTTTTCTCCCAAGGGGGAGATGGTGTACTTCGCTACCAGGGTAGATTGTGTGTTCTTGATGTGGGTGAGTTGAGAAAGCATATCCTTGCAGAAGCCCATAACTCCAGATATTCCATTCATCCAGATGACACTATGATGTACTGTTATCTGCGGCAAGTCTATTGGTGGAATGGCATGAAGAGGGACATAGAAGATTTTGTGAGTAAGTTCCCCAATTTTCATCAAGTAAAGGTAGAACATCAGAAACCAGGAGGTATGACTCAAGAGATCGATATTCCTACTTGGAAGTGGGATGTGATCAATATGGATTTCATCACAAGGTTATCTCTTACTCGCAAACAGCACGACTCCATTTGGATGATAGTTGATAGGATGACAGTCTTCTCGCTTTTTAGTAGTCAAGACTATAGATCCGGCAGAGGATTATGCCAAGCTTTACATTGATGAAATTGTGAAGTTGCATGGGTTTCCTTTGTCTATCATCTCAGATAGAGGTCCTCAGTTTACCTCCCATTTCTAGAAGTCATTTCAGAAGGGTCTTGGTACTCAAGTTAACCTTAGCACACATTTCATCCACAGACGAATGGACAGGCAGAGCGTACCATTCAGACCCTAGAGGATATGTTGAGAGATGGTGAGATCGATTTCAAAGGTATTTGGGATGATCACCTTCCTCTTATAGAGTTTGCCTATAACAATAGCTACCATTCCAGCATTCAGATGGCCCCTTATGCGGCTTTGTATAGGCGTAGATGTATATCTCCCGTTGGTTTGTTTGAAGTAGGTGAAGCAGCTTTGATAGGGCCAGGTTCAGTCCTTTATGCTATGGAGAAAGTGCAACTCATTAGAGTGAGATTTAAGACAGCCCAGAGTAATGAGAAATCTTAACGCAAATATAAGGAGAAGGGAACTAGAGTTCCAAGTTGATGATGGTGTTTTCCTAAAAGTGTCACCTATGAAAGGAGTGATGAGAATTGGCAAGAAAGGGAAACTCAGTCCTAGATATGTAGGATCTTACAAGATCTTGAAAAGGTTTGGCAAGGTGGCATATGAGTTGGATTTTCCAGCAGAACTAGCAGCAGTACATCCAGTCTTCCACATCTCGCTCTTGAAGAAGTGTGTGGGTGACCCAGCCTCTGTAGTACCATTAGAGACTGTGACGGTTAAAGATAGTCTTTCTTATGAGGATGTACCAGTTGAGATTCTTGACCGTCAGTTTATAAGGTTGAGGAACAAAGAAGTCGCTTCAGTCAAGCTTTTCTGGAGGAGTCAGTCCGTAGAGGGAGCTACTTGGGAAACAGAAGCATCCATGAAAGCCAAGTATACTCACCTCTTTCCTTCCGATTCCACTCCAGCTTGAGGTAATAGTTCCTCTTTAGTTTTTCAGTCATTCATGTGTGAATTCAACCTTAGAATCATATTCCCTCAGTTGGTACTTGCATTTTCAGCGTATTTGCATGTTCATGGAACATAATCAAGTCAGAAACTCAGTCCTCATTGTTTAGTAGTTGGGATTGCAACTCTCTCCCTCTATTTCAGCTAGTTAAATCTTCATTCGAGGACGAATGTCCCCAAGGGGAAGATAATGTAACATCCGGTATATAAAACAGACCAAAAATCAGCTTTTCAGAAATTTGCAGGTGCAATCGACGGTTACCATCGACGGACCATAGTCTGACCAACGGCCCATACTGCACATCCGTCGATTGTGATTGAAACTCCCCCAAAATGCAGCCCAGAAAATTTTACTTAGTGTCGAACGATAGACAAACAAATGGTTCGTTGGTCAGACTACAGTCCGTAGTCTGTGTCCGTCAATTAAGACTCCATTTACCCACTCTCTGACAAGAACCACGATTGACTGGCTCGGTCCGTAGATGGACCTACGGACCGTAGGTGGAAATTAACAGATAGTTAGGGGGAAAATGCAGTTGGGTCAACCTCAAATGATCATAACTCTTTGAATAAATTGAATTAGGTGTATATGAAATGATATATAATTTAATTAGATTTCCATAGCCAGCAAGTTTGCTTAAATTAGACCTCCGAGTAAAAAGTTATGCCCATTTTAGTAAAGGCCTGTCGAACAGACCTAACCTACGGACCCAAACGACGGACCATCGATTAAACGACGACCCATCTATCCTGGTCGTCGTTTGGTCCGACAGAAATTAACTCAGGGGTGTTTTGGTCTTTTTCCACTTTGTTTAAGCCCTAAGATACGTCATTTTGACTCTAAATAATCATATTTTAGTCAGTTTAAGCCTAGAAACATAATAAAACTTACCTAAGTCAAGTCATTAACTCAAAACTTTAGAAAATTAGAAGCAAGAAAGGAGAAAAAGGTCAAGAAGCCTAGTTCAAGAACGCAGCAAGATTCAAGCAGTTCCAGCCCCAAATTCTAAATATTATCTGTGTATTTCATCATCATATATGTGGGATTTCATTAGTGGGTTCCTTTCACCCATTGGATCCCTAGTTTTCAGTCGTCTTTTTGATTGCCATATAATGATTAGACCTAGGGTTTCTAGAACTTCAACAGAACTTCATGAATTAATTAGTTATATGTTCCATATCAGATTTCCATGTTATTATTCAGTTTATCGGTGTGAATTTCAGAACCATAGATATGTATTTCTTTAGTTCTTGAATCACACATGCTACGTCAGATATTTCATTTACTTCAGATATTTACATGCCTCAGATATAAATGCATAATTACAATATTAATTGTCGTATTCTCAGTTTGCATGTTAAGTTTTGATCTATCCAGTACTTACATAAACTCAGTCATAATCAATTAATTACATAATTTATTCAGAGTAGCATAATACCGAGTTGGACTACAGTTCAGCGTACCCAATAGTCCTAGAACTACTAGCCAAGTAGGTTTTAAGTCCCCTCTGTGATTTAATGATCACGCCAGCATGTTTTTTTACCTTGGCAGGGTATATTGGGTCCTCTTGATGGGGCTTATACATCGGACTCCACATTTGGCTCATGTGGTTTTATCGGTTATTAGAGCTCCCATAGATCAGTCAGATTCCACTGCGTTCACCATTTCTCAGTATATCCAGTATTCAGTTTCATCATGTTATAAATTGGTCATTGCATTCAGTTATCTCGCCATTCAAAATCTATATCATGTTCCAATTATACACTTGCTTTTGTGCTTGTTTTGTTATGTTTATTTCAGCTTTATTCTACCTACATGCTCAGTACCTTCAAGTACTGATGCATACATGCGCTACATATTCTCGTGATCTAGGTTCAGGTTCTCAACATCCAGATCGCGCTTAGATCAATTCTCGATCTCTAGTTCAGTAGATTCAATGGTGAGTCCTCATTCTCCGAGGACAATAGTCATAAGTTCATTTCAGTCTTTTAGTCATTTAGTTTCAATTTTTGCTAGACTTAGCTGGGGCTTGTCCCAACATTTCTAGTTAGTTAGAGGCTTGTTTCAGACATAGTTAGTTTCAGCTTTGTGTTGAGTTAATAACTTCTCTGTATTAAACTCATTGTTTTCAAATATGTCAGCTATAGAATATGGGTATTCCCCATCTTTTTAGTTTATTATCATTTATCTTCCGCAATCAATTTATAATCTTTAGTTTGCTCATGATCATGCCGGCAAGGTTAGCTTGGGATCACTTGTGATCCAAGGTTCCGTGCTTAAGTTTACCTTTGAACCCAAACCATTCTGGAAAGATTTTGTGCACCTTTATATGAAATAATGGAGACTGGAACTCCATGAAGTATCACCACCTCTTAAATGTACAATGTAGTATAACATTCGATAGAATAGGTTGTCTTTACCGGCAAGAAATGGGTTGACTTTGTCATTCTATCGAGAATCACCCAAATAGAATCATGTTGCTTGCGAGATATTGGAAAGACCGTGATAAATTCCATATTAATCATCTCCCGCTTCAATTCAGAATGTTCTATACTCTGAGCAAACCTCCAAGCTTTTGGTGTTCTACTTTCACTTGTTGATAATTTAGGCACTTGTGAACAAAATCGGCAATATCTTTCTTCATGCCCTCCAACCAATATACCTCTCTTAATTCGCAGTACATCATGGTGGAACCCGGATAATTAGAATACATGGAGCTATGAGCCTCCTCCAGGATCCTCTCTTGGAGTCCATCCACCTTAGGTACACACAATATACCTTGGTAATTCAGCAAATCATCTCCCCCCTGTTCAAAAGCCAATTCTCGTTGCTTATAGACATTCACCTTCAAATCAAGCAAATGGGATCTTCATCTTGTTTCTCTTTCACCTCTGAAACTAGTGATGATTCAGCGCCATTATTCACCACTATAACTCCTTATGTGGAATCCATAAGTCTGACTCCCAGACATGCGAGTCTATGCACATCTTTAGCTAACTCCTTTTTTTCTTCTTCAACATGGGCGGTACTCCCCATGGATAACCTGCTTAAGGCATCAACAACTACATTAGCCTTACCTGGGTGGTAAAGAATACTCATGTCAGAATCCTTGAGTAATTCTAACCACCTCCTCTGCCTGAGATTTAGGTCCTTTTGAGTGAACACATACTGGAGGCTCTTGTGATCAGTGAATATGTCAACATGTACACCATACAAGAAGTGACTCCATATCTTCAAGAAAAACACTACTGCAGCCAATTCTAAGTCATGAGTCAGATAATTCATCTCATGAACCTTCAGCTGTCTGCAGTCATAAGTTATAACCATGTCATTCTGCATTAATACATAGCCCAAAAAACTCTTGATGCATCATAGTACACTATAAAACCTTGAGTACCCTCTAGTAAGGTCAAAACCGTAGTGGTAGTTAATCTCTTTTTCGATTCCTGAAAGCTTTTCTCACAAGCTTCAGACCATTGAAACTTGACTGTCTTCTAACTTAGCTTGGTCAAAGAAGATGAAATAGATGAAAACCCTTTGACATATCTCCTATAATATCTAGACAAACAAAATAAACTCTTTAAATATGTCCGAGATGTGAGTCTAGGCCAACTCTAAACTGCTTCTATCTTTTGGGTATAAACTTTAATCCCATAACCAGAAATGATGTGGCCCAAGAATCCCACAGACTTAAGTCAAAAGTCACACTTGGAGAACTTGTCATAGAGTTCCTTATCTTTCAAAGTCTGCAGAACAATCTTGAGGTGACTAGAATGATCTTCTTCATTCCTTGAATAAATCAATATATCATCAATAAAGACGATGAAAAACAAATCTAAATAGGGTTTGAAGACTCTATTCATAAGATCCACGACTATTGCAGGAGCATTGGTCAAACCAAAGGACATAACCAAAAACTCATAATGCACATATCTTCTTCTAAAAGCTGTATTTGGAATGTCACATTCCCTAACTTTCAACTGATGGTAGCCTAACCTGAGATCAATTTTTGAGAAGCAAGAAGCACCCTGAATCTGGTCGAGAAGATCATCTATCCTTGGAAGAGGATATTTATTCTTAATGATCACCTATTCAATTGGTGGTACTCTATAAACATCCTAAGGGAACCATCCTTTTTCCTTACAAACAAGGTCAGAGCGACCCAAGGTGACACACTTGGTCGAATGAAGACTTTATCTAATAAATCTTTCGATTGTTCTTTCAGCTCTTTTAACTCTGCTGGTGTCATTCCATAAAGTGGAATAGATATAGGGGAGTATCTAGAATGATGTCTACGCGAAAGTCTATCTCTCTTTTAGGAGGGACTCCAGGTAGATCATCAGGAAAGACTTTTGGAAACTCTTTCACTATAGAAACTTACTAAAATGAAGGTACCTCATTACTTGAGTCATTAACTCAGAATAAGTGATATATACACCCCTTTTAAACTAACTTTCTCACGTTAAGTTATGAACTGAAATGACCCTTAGGAACTACTTAACTGCTACTCCACTCTATGACTCGTTTATTAGGAATCTGGAACTTCACAAGTCGAGTTTTGCAATATATTGACGCATAATAGGCATGAAGCCTGTCGATACCCAAAATGAAATCAAAGTCAACCATTTCTAACTCTACGAGATCAGCTATGGTGGTCTTGTGATTAATTGAAACAGAACAATCACTAAGACTCTTTCCTCTAGAATAGACTCCCCAATAGATGTAGAAATCTAAAAGGGTTCACAAAGTTTTTCAAGAAAAATCTCAAACTGATTTGAAACATAAGGATTTACAAAAGATAAACTTCTCCTGGTCCTAACAAAGCATAAACATTAAAAGTAAAGACTTTGATCAAACCCGTGACAACATCTGGAGAGTTCTCTTGCTCTTGGGCTAGTGATTGTATTGAAATGGTTTGCCCCTCAGCCAGAACCAAAAGTGGCTCCTCTAAGTGCAACCCTATCTGGTGGAGCAACTGATGAAGATTGGGCTCTATTTCCCGGATTTCCACCTCCCTGCTTATTCTTAGAAGCCTCTTTCATGTAGTGCCCTTCTCGATCGCATTGAAACAACCCGACTGGTCATCACCAACTGACCAGTGTGGTTTGTACCACACCTGCCACATATAGGAGCCCAAATACCTTTTTGTGCCAGACTACCTTGGGACTGGACTCGTCTAGCCTTTAAGTTCTGTGAATTTTGGACATTATACTCACTTGTGTTTCAGGGCGCAGGTGCACTAGCAGATAATGGTGCATGCCCCTTTTGTTTTTGAAATTACGGTCAACTTTAACCACCCTTCTGTTGACCAGACTCATTCCCAGTCTTAGATTTCTTTTCTTGTACTCCTCTCTGTCCCTAAGCTTCTCTTCTTCAACTTTTTGCACATAGACCATCAGCCTGGATATGTCTATGTCTCTTATCAACATTCCAGCCCTGCCTTCTCCGCTTGAAGCACGACCAAAGTCATCAACAAACAAGATCGTTCTTCTTCTCATATCCTTAACCATCTCCAGAGCATAGCAATAAAGTTGGGAGAACTTTAACCCATAGTCATGAGCACTCAATGAGTCATGTTTTAAAGTAAGGAACTCCCATACCCTTAAGTCCTTCAGTTCTCAAGGAAAGAAATGCCCTAAGAAAGCTTCTTCAAAGCAAGCCCAACTCGGATGTGGTGCATCATCATCTCTGCCCTCTTTCACTGATCGAACCAAGTCCTAGCCACATTCTTTAGTTGGTATGCAGCCAGTTCAACTCTCTCAACCCCAATACCAAGCTTGTCACATCCGGGGAGCACTCCCTAGAATTTATTGGTGTCGTCGTCCTCGAAGAGGACTAAGAATAACCTCTTAACATTCATCATTACAATTCATAGGTTAAATTAGAGGAAATCTTAAACTTTTTAACTGATTCTACATTGAGATTTGCTTAGACCTCTCGATTACACATAATATATATTTAGCGAGCATACATAGATTCCTCATATAAGAAGATTACATAATCTTCTACTTTTATTTCAGATACATAAAATAGCAATATAGGTACATAAGAAGCCTAGAATACGTCTCATATTAAACCATCTAAGTCGAATACAACTTCTTGGGTTCAACCCATACTTCATTATAATAAAGGCCTCATATAGGCATATACAAATTCAACAAAGAAAGAGAATTAACTAAATTGTCTTTAAGACTAAACAATGTCAAATAGCAAAATAGTGGCATCGTCCTCGGAATGTGAGGACCTACCAAACACTTGGGAAATATCCAAGTAGTCTTCAAAGGCCTTGTATAAGCTCAACGACCAGATCCTATATTTGTAGTAAACATAAAAGTTGTGTAGTACACACTTGTACTAAGTATGAGTATATGCACATAAAACATTTGAAATCATGCTAAAGAGGACATTTGTTCAAAACTATGCTAAAGTACTTTGAAAAGCCTAATGTACAATTATGAACCCATATAGACCAATAATTACATAATACATAAGTCAAACCCATGTACAACTCAAGAAAAACCTCAACAAGTAATAGTCATATCAAAATGTATAGATTTCATAACTTCATCACATAAGCAAGACCCTTACTCATAACCCACCCTTTTGCCTACAAATGCAATGACCAAGCAAAGCCCCATAACCATACTCAATCAAGTAAACCAAACAAAGGATCATAAGCAATGTCTAAATATACATAACATTGTATCAATAGTAGTCATCATTATATTTAGCAATATAATTCAATAGCATGTTCATAAATGAAACTAACATCATATAGGATCATTAACTTGCAAAATCAACATATGCATAACTTTCACTTATTAAGATCATAAGAACATAAGAGCATAATAGCATAAGAACAACCTCCTAAGGCTTCCCTCATGGCAAACTAATGCAAGGCATAAGTAGAGTCTCATACCCCTACCTAGGCTAAGTCAAACCTCTTAAGTCACACTAGCTAGTATTTACTCCATTACTGCATTTACTTTTGGGAACACTTTCCTTAACCGACATAGACCACAAGAGCTAAGTGTGGAATCCGGTGTTGTAAATGCTTACACCGAAAGGTGGTCTACCGGCCAAAGAAGAACCAAACATGAACATATCATCTTGGTGGATCCACTAGCTAGTATTCCTATAGCGGCAACATAGTTTATGGAGCTTAGGGGTTGTCATGGAAACATCACTCTATGCCCTTTTTGGGGCTCCCACGCTATCCACCCTGTGAGGACTATCGTGAACCCACCCTGCAATCCTTGGGAAGGTGCCACCCCTCATCTTCAAGTTAACTCAGTGCTAAGCTAGAGTCTCTTTTGAAATGTCTTTCATTAATAATCATAACTTAGTTTAGGTCATATAGGTCTATCCCCTTGTATATTCATAGTCATTTTAGCTCCATAGAAATTGCATGAGAACGTCCTTTCAATACAACCTCATATGTGAGATTAGCACATTAAACTCATTACATCATAGTAAGGCACATATGTACTTCATAACCAACCTTATATCTTTACATCTTAAGCATAATGTCACAATCACATAATCAAGACATTTCAATTCAACATTATACCAACACCTAGTAGGCTGGTCACAATACATTCTTCAATTAAACTACATCATCACTCACAAGTCATCATAATTGAAGTAAAGGTTAGGATCATAAAGACTTACCCAATCTCCTACAAAAGCCATCATCATGTTCTTATCATCAACCAACAAATTTCATCCAATAATAGGTGTAGTAACATCATTCAATAGTAATTAATCCAATAACTAAGTCAATTGCATCATCGCTATACAATTTACCTTTAATTCATAACCTAGGGTTTGGGGGAAAGGGACATGATCAACATGAAAATTTATCAATGAACATCAATTAACCAACAATATCACTTAATTAGTCATAGGCAATCGCAATTTGTCATCAATTTGAAGTTTAGATGAAAACCCATTAGAATAGAAAAACCCTTGGAATTGGGTGATTTAGAAATCAACTTTGAAAGGACCTCTTGGGGAAAGGAATACCAAGAGTAAAGAACCCATACCTTAATGAAGATCAATCCACGAAATGTAAGAGAAATCCTAGAGAAATTTGTCTTCTTCTTCAAGCTTTCTTGCTTCTTCAATGGATGATTTTGGGAGAGAGAAAGTAGATAGAGATGAGAGCTTTTGGGTTTTTTTGAGGAATTTGGTTTAGTGAGTGAAAAATGATTTAAAACTGACCCTTAGTCTATATATAATCACCCCTAAATTACCCAAAAGACCCTCACATAAATGGGTCTTTTTGTGACGTCAAAATGCTTAAAATACGATTTCAATGAATCTGGGAAGTGGCTGCGCATCGCGGGGCTAATTTTACATTTTATTTTTGAAATCCAGGTTGAGGCAGTAAGTACCGCGCATTGCGAGGAAACTTTTGTGCCTCCTTGTGTTGGCTGTGCGCAGGCTGCTTTGGCAGCCTGCCTACCTATGTTGTGGTCCTCCTCAAGGACCCTTCGGGTGGTCTTTAGGGAGTCGTTATCGAATGTTTAGACCCTCTATACTACATTTTACCTATTTAATGTCTTTTTAATAGTTTTAGACTTCATTTTACCCTCCCAATCCTTCACCAAATATAGGGATGTCAACTAGTTCAATTTCGCTAGTTTCCGGACGTCATGACCTTGACTCCAAAACTTTCTAAATGGTTTATAAATATCATTTTAGTCTTAGAAGAAGTGTTTTAAAGTTTATTTCATCATGTTAGTCTCTATCTTATGTCCTAGACTTTCGGAGTATTACATGCATCACATCGAATAGCTTCTTCAACTCACCCACAAAGTTTTCTGGATCCTCAGTGGTGCTTGAACCAGTGAAGCTTAGGGGATTCATCCTCAAGAATTCCCCAATCCTAGAAGTATCAGCCCCTTATTTTTTTATCTCCTCTTTGTTGACCTACTTATTTGGTCACAACTTGACTCAGCATCTGGATTGCCTCACGGAACTCAACATTGGTGACTTCCCCTTGAGGTTGCATTTCGGGTACATTAAGTACCTCTGGCTCCTTTACATTTCTTCCAGATGGATAACCTCTGGCTGCTCTTCATGGAGGCATGATGATCCGAAACACGCTCAAGAATGAATTAGAGGGAAAATTTTTAGAGATAAACTCGCACGAAGTGAGAATAAAATAAGTGAGAAATTCCAAAATTGTGTACCCTCCTAATCATAGATGTGGCGCGCTTCACATAAATGACTAAGAAGCCTGTACCCTGGACGTAGCCGGCACTCAACGACCATTGCTGGACTCGAGCGAACCCTTCGCCTAGTTTACTTAATTCAGCGGAAGACTGAACTTAACTCAATTATTAATCTCAAAATATTCTCATGAGAAATACTTTAAATAATAGTCTTGGCCAAGATGGCACTTAAGTCTCAAAATAAAACATCTGTAAATAAAGAGAAACCCAAACCTGAATGTCTGACTATCTATTTGTCTATGAAGCCTTTACTAATACTAAGATGAATGATGGAAAAAACACCACAACATTCTATAAAGGAAATACGTAAAGCAATTAAAGTGTCCTCCAGAATGCAGGGAGGCTCAACACAGATTCTGAATTCTCAAGCTAGATCTACGAGGTGCTAGATGTTGATCCTGGTTACCGGCGTCTGCATAATAAGATGATGTTGGCCAAGTGGCATCAGTACATTGAATATACGGGTATGCAAGTTAGAATGTTAAACAACAACTTAAAGCTTGAAAGTATTAAGAAGAACTTACCTTGGCTCTTTTCAACTCATGAAATACTAATTGAATATAATGTTGTAAGGACACATCCAATATATATATATATATATATATTAAAACTTGTAAAAATCGAGTAACATCTTAGTTCATTAAAGATAATGCAATAACAAACTCAACTTTACTTATAATGAAAGTAATATAGTTTTTGTGAGAGATTCTCTAACCAAAAATCACCACTATGAGACTAAGTGATGGTACAACGTCTTACCTCACATTGCAAGAGGACCGCCCTATACCTTGTCGTCGGTATAGAAGTTGAACTACTAAGTGGATCCACTAGTCTATACTAAAAAGCACTAAGGAATCATCTAAAAAGTATGATTCTTTATCTCTCCATGTTGGCTACATGGTTTATGGATACTTGAGTTGATATGAACTTGCGTTCTTATATCGGTGCTCAATAATACTCCAAAAATACTTTGTTCATGTGTTTTTAATACAACTTCTTCTCTGGTTGAGGTGATTGCTCAAACTAGACAAAGGCTCTGTGGAAGTCTAGCTTCCTTTTTTTCTCAAAACGTGAAAACATTTGTAACTCTTAGGGACTACTTAGTTCCCTTATAGCTTTTGAGAAATGAACTCACTATTTGCTCTATGCTTTACTTGAAACTTAACTCTTAGGGAATATTCCCTTATAGCTTTTGAGATTTAGACTCAACTCATCACTCATTGCTCAACTTGTAGCTCGAGTCTTGAAACAAAGTAAAAATGTTTGTTTAAGACTCTTGGAAAACTTTAAGAACTCACTTTGACTTGCTTCTTAACTTTTAGACTTGAGTCTTAACTTCTTTGACTTTGATCTTAACTTTCGTTGAATTGGATTATGGATTCAAGGACCATTATCTCATGTTTATGGATGATTTCATTATGATTTGATGTTCTTTATAGTATTGGAATAAACTAGGAATTATAGGTACACCACTATGGAAATAGTACAAAGAGATGGGGGAAAATGAGATCTCCTAGTGAGCCTGGCACTCTGAGAGGTGCGGGCCGCTTGAGCCTAATGGACAGAGGCTGTCCTGACAGGCTCTAGATGGTGCAGCATGCCAAGCTCTGTTGGACAGAGCCTGCCCTGAGCGGCTCTGGCAGGCGCGGCACCCCAGGACTTGTCAGACGGGATTTCCGACCTTTCTTCTCTAATTTTAAATTGTAAACCTTCTAAACTTCCATGGATCTCACCCCAAACACTTAGGATCACTATAATTCTCAATGCCCAATAGTTTAGACTCGTACAATTGCCAGGATACACGAATCAAACTACCAAAGGTATACTACAACTCAACCAACACAAATTCAACAATTTTTCATTAAGAACTTCAATGTTCATCATTAAATATACTATAATTATGCTAAATTAAATGTATTGTTGTGTGGGTGAAAGAACCCAACATAGAAAGATCTCAGATACCTTAAAGGGATCACCACCGATGAAATTCACTGAACAATCTTGGCTTTCTTTTCTCCTTTCTCCTTCTTCTATTCTCTTTTTTTTCAAGACCTAAGAGTATTAAATCTTCTAAAAATTGACTTATAGTTTATTTCTACCCCTAAAAAACCCTTAAAACAAATTAGAAAATAGTAGGGTGAAAAGACCATTTTACCCTTACTAAAATCCGGATTGGACTTTCCTCAGTCCAACAGCCCAACTTTTGAAAGGAATATCTCACTCATACGATATTGAAAATGTACAGACATGGCTATGTTAGAAAGATATCTTCAAGGGCTTTCCAACCATATAAAGAAGTGACACTAACTCATCCTGAGTTAGAAGTTATGGTCATTTGAAAATGACCAAAAACTCACTTCTGCACTTTTGAAATTTTCCAGATTTTTCCAATTCTTTCCAAAAATAATCATTCTTAGTTTCTTTGTTAAAACCTTGCTATGTTGGTATACGAGAGATTACAGTTAGTTAGTGGGAATAAATATGTGGTTATTTGGTTACAATGTTTTGATTGGTATGATATGTTCTAGTGGTTGATCTAAAGAACTTTCATGATATAGTACTAGTTGTATATGAAAATGGATACGCCAATTTTCAAGTGTAAATTAATTATGAAATTATTAATTGTACCATATGGACATAATTATATTCGATGTTTCATTAATATTTAACAATAAACAAGTTTGTTACAACAAAAACTTGGGTTAAAATGGTTTTAAGGATAACTATAGTGATGGATCTTTGGAAAGTATTAATTTGTTTAGGTTGTGAAGTATATTTTTCGTATCTAATTAGGATTGGTAATTTCATTGTAACCTCCAAATAAGTGGATTGACATCGAAATGACAAGCTTATAGGTAAAAAGAAGTCCAGGGAATATACTTATGTGTTGCTAACAAAGTGAGTATAAAATTTGGTTAGTCCATTGTATTTGTTGGTATACTTGGATTAAAGTTTTAGTTGTGGAGGTCATCTTAGGGTGGTATGAGTACCCGTATTCTATATTCTTAACTTGTGTTTAGGAGTTCACTTGTTGCGTGTTGGGTTCGAAACTGAATAGGGAGTTATGTGAAAGCTTACAATTGCATATTATATGGTTGATAAATTAGATGAAGAAAACTTATACTAAAAAATCATTATATGAAATTTTTCCAATTGTTTTACATATTAAAAAAATTAAAATTGTAGAGAGAAAATCTCCACATAAACAAAAGTCTTTAAACAACTACATTGTGGATACTATTAATTGTTGTTCTTTATGAGAATAGAAATCTTCAATTTATTGATCTCCAAATTTCTTCTCTAATGAAAGCATACACCAAATATGAAAGTATGTTCTATTTTTATTTTCGGAAAAGTAAAAATATTTATGGTACTATTTTGTCTTTTTTTTCTTTTAGGAAAAATAAACTACAAAGAAGGTAAGAAAATCCAGGGAAAAACCTAACAAATCTCTCCTTTTGGCTGGATTTGCTTGACAAAACTTGATTCACCTTCTTCACACGCATGATAATCTTGTTCTTCACATAGTCTTCATAACTGGTGCTTGTCATGGTTAAATATAAGACTTAAACTATATTTGTTAAAAAAAATTTAAATATTTGTTTTTATTTTTAAAACTAGGTAATTTATCTGCGCTTCGCGAGGTCATGAATAATAATTGCATTGAAATTGCATAATTTTTACTAATATCCATACATTAAATATAATGGAAAAATAGATTCTTAAGAAATATTAGCAATATATCAACATGAATTTGATTATTTGTCATTATCACATAACTCAAGAACCTTTAATGATGAATTATTCACGAAGCGATAAATCATTGAAGAAATCAACATTAAAACGAAAATAAAGAAGGAAATAAGAACATATATATATATATATATATACTACTACAACAACAACAATATATTCAGTGTAATTTCAAATAAGAACATATATATATACATAATACTACTATATTATAATGACGATGAAGACAACAACAACAATATTAATGTAATTTCACAATCAAATAAGAACATGCATACACTACAATAACATATTCAGTGATTTCAAAACTAAATAAGAACATATATATATACTACTACAACAACAACAATATATTCAGTGTAATTCCAAATAAGAACATATATATACATACTACTACTATATTATAATGNTATATATGCAAGGCTAAAATTACGGCAACAGGATTGTTGAAAATATGGTTTAAAACTTCTTCTCCAAATGTACTTGCAATAAATCTTCATTATCATCAAATTTATTGCAAATTGTGTTGAAACCGCTTGAATGAATATTCAAACTCAATGAATAATTAGATCATGAGATTGTTAGATCATGTGCTTTAATACCACTTGTTAGGTTTAAAAGTTATCAAGCAGTCATGCGGAAGATTACAATTCCATATCATATGGTTGATAATTCAGATGACGAAAACTTATACTAAAAATCAAATTATTAGTATTTGATTTGACAACTTGGCCTACATATTTAAAAATTAATTAAAAAATGAAAAGTATAGAGAGAAGAATCTCCTCATAAACTAACTCTTAAAGGTATACATTGGGGATGCTATTGCTTTTCTTTGTGAGAATAAGGATCTTCAATTTATAGATCTTCAAACTTTTTCTCTCACGAAAGAATAAACCAAATATGGAAGAATATTATATTTTTCTTTCAGGATAAGTAAAAACATTTATGTTAATATTTTGTCTTTTCTTTTAGGAAAAAATAAACTTCAAATAACGTAAGAAACTTAGGGAAAAACCCTAACACTGAGTACCTACATTTGTGTAAATTTTGAGCTCGGATCGTCATGATATTCTCTTTTATCCTATTGTACGAGGCTTCCTATAGAGATTTGTGAAGTAGCTGATTGTCACTTGAGTAGACCTTTTTAATCCTACTTATTATCTTGTTTACTCTAGAGACAACATCATTTGAGACTTGTTTATTTTTTTCAAATCTATTATAATACATTAGAGACTTGTAAACGTGACAAGCAGGTTTGGAGCGTATATTTAAGTTAATTAAGCATTTCCACATAATTTTATAGTATTAGACTTTTATTCTCGCTTTACTTCCACTTTTGTCGTATTTCTTGGATTTTAGGTTGACTTAGTCTTGTTGGGATAAGACGGGTATCATCAATCCATTTTAGGTCATGACACATATTATTATTTTTCAAAATTTAATAGATGAAAATGAAAATTCATAAGTGTACAGTTAAATGTGCAGTAATCATAAACTATTATATAGATAATTCAAGTTTTTTTAAAACTGAAGTTTGCATAACTCAAAATAAAAATTAATTTTGATTTACATGATTGGTTACATATTTTGTGTTAGATTTATATCATTTACATTTTCTATTAGAGATGTTTATTGTAATAACACTAATAGATTCTACCTTTTCTTTAACATGACTGAGATTCTACCTTGTCCCTGAATCATTGCAATTCAAAGTTGAAGTAATTACTAAAGCACGTGACCTAGAAACTATAATGATAGATGAGCTTTTTGGAAATTTCATAACCTATGAGCTTAAAATAATCAAGAAAATAAAATAGGTGACAAAAGGAAAGATAAGAACCTAGTCCTCAAAGCAACATAAAATGATGATTCTTGGGAAGAGAATATTTATGTAATGATGAAGAGGTTCCAACAAATGCATAAGCCTAGATCATTTAAAAATCCACAGAATAAGACGGACAAAGACATCAGAGAACAATTATGCCACAAATGCAGAAGCCTAGATCATTTCATCAAATTTTATTCCTTGTGACTTTGGAATACAAAAGGAACATATCAGAAAAAGGAAAAAGAAATCAGGAACAATCAATACATTCCTTAAAATCATAGAATAAGTAATCAAGAGGTAATTTATCAATCAAATAGGCTTTTGGGGCAACGGAGAATTCATCTGGTGAAGAATCTATTGAGAGAGGAGCTGAAAACCAATCAGTACTTGCAATGGAAGAAACAGGGAAGTTTGAATTTCTTGCGCTAATGGCAACAACGTAGTGAGATGATGAAGAGAACTATGTGAGTCCAAAGAAACAATAGTGAAACTAACGACTGGAACAGACTTAAAAGAAGATGAAGATGACAAGAAGTCCAAGGTAAGTTTTCATCAAAATAAAGAAAATCTTCATCTTTATTCAAGAAGAAAATCAAATCTCTATTTTTTACCCTCATAGATGCATATCACTCAACATTTCCTTAAAAGGAGAAAATGTCAAAAGATTGTGCATCTCTAAGAGCAAAAATTAAGAATCTTAATCAACATCTTCATAAAAATAATTAATGACTTCAAATACTCTAAGAACGAGAAAAATATTAAAAACAATGTTCGCATGACTCTGGAGGAAAATGTAAAAGTCTTAATTAATAATGTGCATCCCATGACTAAAAGGAATGAATTGGTTCTCGTTCAGGAACTTCAAAAGACACAAATCGAATTACAACAAAATATGAGATAGACAAAATATTCCACAATGCTTGATATTATCCAAAAGATTCAATCATCAACTAGACAAAATATTCAAATTTCGAACCCATAAAAATTAGATCTTATATTCTTCACTGAGGAATGCTTGTTTCCAACAACCAGAGATTATGAGGTTACTTGGAATTCATCAAGATTGTTGTTTGTGCATGAGAAACTACACACAGATGAAAATAAATAGAAAATTTATTAGTGATGCAGCATTAACCTAACTTTGAATTGAATAAATAACAGTCTTGAACATTCTAACCCACTTCATCCATCCACAAAAATATAGTGAAACAAACGCAAAAAGATACTTTAAGAACATTTTTTTCCATAATAGAACTAATATCAGTGGTTTCAAACATTTTCATTACTTTATTTGATTTCAATGTAACAATTACTGTAAAGATTTTAATTTAAAACCAAAAAAATCGTTATTTTAAAGATTTTCTAACTGCTTTTGCATGAGCCGGGAATCTATAAGAAATTACCTCTTTGCCTCCCACGTAGGTAAGGTCAGGGGGAGCTAGTAAGGGCTCAAGGGTTCATGCAAACAAATTAAATTGTTAAAATTACTATTTTATGTAAATAAAATAGATTTTGACGCCCCCCCCCCTCCCCTGCAAAGACTTCTTCATGTGTTTATCTCTTTAAATTTTTAACCCTTTCATATTCGTCATTGTGTAAGGTCACCTTGTCAAGACCTACTTGTGAAATTATATTATATATACATGTTCATACTTCAATTTTTACAAAAAAAAACTTGAAAGAGGTCGTACACATAATCATGATTGATAATTTTAACCACTCAAAAGTAAAAAAGACAGCATGTTAAGTGAATGAAATAAAGACCTTCCTCTGCAGCTACCCTTAGACAAACGGCTACATGTTTCAAAAGATGATTCCCTACACTCCCTTCAGAGAGTTTGTTAGCTCCCGGTTTTTCCTTTAGTATAAATTTAGTATAATTTTCTAAAGTAAGATTCATATAAAACAAATATGTTTACTGTAAAAACAACAATTTAAGAGTTAATAAACAGGGCCAACAATAAAGAAGAACATGAACCATCAAAAGTCCGCTAATGTCAGGGGGATGCAATTGTAAAATCTACGCCTTTGGACTTTGATTCAATGTTGAAATGTTTGGTTACACAGCATGGTACCAAAATATTTCGTATGAGGGAGATGTGTTCATTCAAAGTTTGGATGTCTAGATAAAGAAAGTTAAAACCGAATTTTTGAAAGGTATTTTGGTCTTTTCACTGCCGAACTATTTAAGTTTCATTTATGGTAATTAATGTTTGGGTCTAAACTGATTTAATTCAGTATATGTTCATCAAAAACAGTTAAAATTTTGAGAGAAGAGAAGAAAAGAGGAGAAGAGACAAGGAATCATCAAGTTCTTGAAGATACAATCGTCCATTTCGTCAAGGGGTGATCCCTACGTACGTTGTATGTGAGATTACACAACATTGTGTTTCTTCACCCATATGCCAATCATGATGCAATTTAGCGTAATTGTGTTCTTGAAAGAAAAGAAGCATGAGTTCATTATGAAATTTGTTTAAGTTCCTGTGGGTTCTTATTGTTAAAGTTGAGAAGTTTCCTGAGTTTTATTCGTAAGATAGGTGTGTTTTGAGTAGATTATTACATACTTTTGTGATATAGTAAAATCCAAGTGTTATGAAAAAGAACTAATTAAATCTACAGGGTTTAGTGTTGACAAACCAGTAAAAAAATTGAAAATTCTCTGGTGAGGAGTCTAGGGCGCCGTGCCAACAAGAGTGCCGCAACTTGGGTTATGAAGTTAGGAATTTAGGGCACCGCCCCAGTAAGTTCACCCCAAGCCAGAAGTTTCAGGGCTGGTGTCCCGCTCTATTCATAGTGCCAGGGTGGCCAGGCCTTTTACCCATTCCCACTTCTTTGTGTTTGAGTTCCATAGCAACGTACCTAAGTTTTATAGTTTATTTCTACACATAGGATACATCTAAGACCCATAAAATCATCCATAAACATGATATAATGAGCCTTGAATCCATAATTCAATTGAAAAAAGTTAAGAGTCAAGTCAAGATGAGTTCATAGAGTTTTCCAAAAGTCTTTTGCAAACGTTTTAACTATGTTTTAAGACTTGAGTTATGACTTGAGTAAAAGTATAGATTGTTAATCATTTCTTCAAAAAGATTATATCGGGAATATTTATTCCCAAAGAGTACATTTTTTCACCCTTAAACAATAGAGGAAACTCCGATTTCTAAGAGAGCTTTTGAGCTACTTTTGAGTAATTATCTCAAACCACATAATGATTTTTTGTTTTTAAAACATATGCACTGAGTATATTTTAGGAGTAGTATTGAGCACCGATATGGGGATGAGTTCATAATAATTCAAGTCTCAATAAATTATGTAGCCATCATGGGTAAGAAAGGCTCATACTTTTTAAATGATTCCTTATTGCTTTTTACTATAGACTAGTAAATCCACTTAGTTAAGAAATTTTATATTATAGAAAGGTATATGATAGTTCTGGCAGCGTGGAAGAGACATTATATCATCACTTTAGTTCATATTGATGGTTCTCGATTAGATAAACTTTCATAGTATTAGATTAGTTTATAAATAAACTGAGTCGTTGTTGTATTTCTTTAATACATTGGGTTGTTACCTACTGTTTTAAATGTTTTGTATAAACTGCACCTTTATTGTTGTTTCACTTTGATTTTGAGTTGAGTTTCTATGAGTCGAGTAATGCTAAGGTAGGCGTTCTTTTAAGATTCCTTTAATGTTTATGTCATGTTTAGTTTTCCCCTCGCATGCTCGTACATTCAAGGAACTGATTTAGTTTGGTTTGTATTGTTTTATGATGCAAATACAAGTAACCACGATCAGTATCAAGTGCCTCATTGATCCAGTTAAGCACTCAGAGTTAGTTGGTGAACCTTTTTTATTCCAGAGAATTCCATCTTATTGCTTTGTTAGTCAGGTTTTAGGAGAATTGGGGGTCTTTTCTCGACATCCCCCTTAGTATTTAGAGGCTTCATAGACAGTTAAACATGAGTTCTTTAGTCTTGTAACTTTGATGTTTTACTGAAAGACTTGAGTTGCCACTTTTGCTAATTTGAATGTTTAGCCTTAACTGTTCTAAGTTTATTTGAGAAATTTGTTTTAAAGTTAATTTGAATCCCTGTATTAATGTTTGAAGTCTTCCGCTGTAAGTTAAGTTGGGACAAGGGTTTTCTTGGGGCAAACAATGGTTCTCAAGTGTCAGTCCTGCCCAGGGTGTAGGCTCGAGGCATGACAAATTTGGTATTAGAGAACAGAGTGCAAGAGTCCTAGGAAATCTATGAAGTCATGTCTGTAGAGTATCAGTTATTGGTGTGAAACACTCTACATCTATGATTAAGGGTTGCAACATTTAGAAATTTCCTTTTCTTCTTTCATGCTCTTTTCGTGTGATAGAGTTCATCTCTATAATGTCTCTTTTTAACTCGTACTAGTGTGTCTTTGAGATCATGCCTCCATAAAGAGTTGTTTGAGGTCGACCTGCTAGGAGGAATATTGAGGAGCAAGGGGCATCTAAAGCACCAATAGTGCCACCCCAAGGAGTGGTCACCAATGCTGAATTTCGGGAAGTAATCTGAATGCTTAGTAAAGCAGTGACAAATCAAGTTGGGCAAAAAAGAGGGGCTTGATAAGAAGAGGCTGATATTTCAAGGATCCGCAAGTTTTTAAGGATGAATCGTCCAAGCTTCAATTTTTCAAAAACTATTGAGGATCAAGAAAATTTTGTTGAGAAACTGCAAAAGGTATTTCAGCTTAGGTACATTGTTGATGTTGAGAGAGTGGATCTAGCTGCATATCTACTAAAGAATATTTTTAGGACTTGTTTTGACCAATGGAAGAAGGCTAGAGTTGAGGGTGCACAAATTTTAAGTTGGTATATGTTTGAGGAAGCTTTCTTAGGGCATTTCTTTTCCCACAAACTGACAGAAGCCAATGTATGGGAATTACTTACCCTTAAAAAGAATTCGCTAAGTGTTCATGAGTATAGTTTGAAATTCACATAACTTTCCTAATAAGCTCTGGAGATGGTCACAAATATGAGGAGCAGGATAAGTCTATTTATTGCTAGATTGTCCCAGTTGTAAGTGAAGAGGGCAAGGAAGCTATGTTAATAGGGGACATGGATATATCAAGGATGATGGTTTATGTGCAACATGTTGAGAAATACAAATTGAGGGGATAGGGAAGAGTCTAGAAACAAAAAATCTAAGACAATGAATGAGTTTAGGTCGTAGACGAGTAATGTGAACCGTTCTTCCTTTCAACAAAAGCAAAAATGACCTGCTAAATCATCTGTTAGTGCACCTTCACCCACAAACAAAGGTGAGTACAATAGTAAAAATTCACAACACTTTAGATCTAAGCTTGCACATTATCAAGGTAGTGTATCACGAAAAGGCAACTAGGATCCTTTATGTGCTAAGTATGGTAGGAACCACAAAGGTAAGTGCCACAATGGATCCACAGGTTGTTTCATGTGTGTCAAGAGGGTCACTTCATTAAAGTGCTTTAAGAAAGGGCAAGTTAATGGGATTCAGGGCAATAGAGCCCAATTTTCATTAGTTGACCCACAAGATAGAATTGCATCTAGATGAGATACTTTAGGAGAAGGCGGAGGAGCGAACCATTTTTATGCTATTACAAAGACGTCAAGAGCAAGAGAATTTCTATATATTTATCACCTTTATGATCAATGTCTTTAATCTTAATGTGTATGCTTTGCTAAACTAGGAGCGAATTTATCTTTTGTTCCTCATTATGTTGCAATGAAATTTGATCTTCTTCTTGAGAAACTTTATGAGAGCTTTTGTGTTTCTGTACCTGTTGGGGAGTCTATTCTAGTGGAGTAAGTCTATCGTGATTGTACCATTTTCGTCAATCACACTAGCAGCATGGCTGATTTAGTTGAGTTCGACATGGTTGTTTTTATTTCATTCTGGGTGTGAATTGGCTTTATACTTTTTATGTACCCATTGATTGTAGAACTCGAGTAGTCATGTTCCAGTTTCCAAATAAGCCAATTATAGAGTGGAGTAGTAGTTTAGCACTACCTAAGGGTCGTTTCATTTCGTACCTTAATCCAAGAAAGTTAGTTTCCGAGGGTTGTGTCCATTACTTAGTCTGAGTTAATGACTCTAGTGTTGAGAAACCTCATATTGAATTAGTTCTAATTGTCAGTTATTTTCTAGAAGTCTAGCCTAATGATCTACCCAGAGTTTCTCTTTAGAGAAAGATAGAATGTGGTATTGATATTCTTCCTAAAATTCATCTGATATCCATTCACCCATATAGAATAGTTCCAGAAAAGTTAAAAATGATAATAGAAAATTTTAAAGATCTCCTTGCTAAGGGTTTTAATCGACCAAGTGTCTCACCTTGCGGAACTCCGGTCTTATTTGTGAGGAAGAAAGATGTTTCCCTGAGAATGTGTATAAATTACCGCCAGTTGAACAAGGTTACCATCAAGTATAAGTATCCTCTTCAGAGAATTGATGTTCTTTTCAATCATCTTCAAGGTGCCACCTGTTTCTCTAAGATAGACCTCAGATCAGGCTACCATTAATTGAGGATAAGGGAATGCTACATTCCAAAGATAATACTCAAGACCTGTTATGGTCATTATGAGTTTCTAGTTCAGTCCTTTGGTTTGACCAGTGCACCTGCAACATTCATGGACCCTATTAATAGAGTATTCAAGTCTTATTTAGATATGTTTGTTATTATATTCATTGATTACATACTAATTTATTAGATAAATGAGGAAGATCATGATAGTCATCTCAAAATAGTTCTCCAAACTCTAAGGTATAGAGAGTTGTATGCTAAGTTATGGAAATATGAGTTTTGGCTTGAGTCTCTGGCCTCTTAGGCCACATCGTTTCTGGTGATGGAATTAGATTTGATACCCAGAAAATAGAGACAATTCAAACTTGCCTATACCCACATCAACAACTGATATTAGTAGTCTTTTGGGATTGGCTGGACATTATAGAAGTTTTGTGTTATCATCTATTTATCCATTTTGACCAAGTAGACTTAGAAAATAATGAAGTTTCAATGGTCTAAGGCTTGTGAGAAAAGCTTTTAGAAATTGAAAAAGATGTTGACTACTGTCCAGTATTGACCTTACCAGAAGGTAGTTAAGGTTTTCTCGTATATTGTGATGCATCTAGAGTTGGGTTGGGTTGTGTGTTAATGAAGAATTAAAAAGTTATAGTTTATGCCTCCCGACAGCTTAAGGTTCACGAGGAGAATCATCTAACCCATGATCTCGAGTTTTCTTCCATACTTTTGCTTTAAAAGTATGATACCATTATTTGTATGGTGTTCATGTTGATGTATTCATTGATCACAGGAGTCACCAGGTATGTGTTTAGTCAGAAGGATCTTACAGTCAGAAAGAGCTTAATCTCAGACAACAAAGGTGGTTAGAGTTACTAAAGAATTCTGACATGAGTATCCTTTATCACCCAAGTAAGGCTAATATTATTTCTAATGCTTTGAGTAGATTTCATGTGGATAGTACCGTCCATTTTAAGGGAGATAAGAAAAGTTAGCAAAATATGTGCATAGACTTGCACGCTTGGGAGTTAAACTAATGGAGCCCATAGAAGGAGGGGTAGTGTTGATGGATGGGGTTGAATCATCATTAGTTTTTGAAGTTAAAGAGAAACAAGACAAAGATCCTATTTTACTTGAATTGAAGGAAAATGTTCATAAGCAAAAAATAATGGATTTTCAATAAAGGAGAGATAGTGTATTGAAGTATCAAGATAGGTTATGTGTATTAAGGGTGGACGAACTCCAACAAAGGATAATGAAAGAATTTCATAGCTCTAGATATTCTATCTATCCTGGTTCCACAAAGATATATCACGATTTGAAAGAAGTTTATTGATGGAGTAGTATGAAGAAGGGAATTGCAGAGTTTGCTGCTAAGTGTCCGAATTGCCAACAAGTTAAGGTAGAGCATCAAAGTCCCGGTGG
This sequence comes from Solanum pennellii, assembly GCF_001406875.1. Taxonomy (NCBI): domain Eukaryota; kingdom Viridiplantae; phylum Streptophyta; class Magnoliopsida; order Solanales; family Solanaceae; genus Solanum; species Solanum pennellii. Next base: position 35,117,235 of record NC_028645.1, on the reverse strand, counting down.
TATGGCAAAGAATATAGAACTTTCGGAATGGAAGTGGGAGATGATCAATATGGACTTTATCGCAGGTTTACCAAGGTCTCGTTAGCAACATGATTTTATTTGGATAATTGTTGATAGAATGATGACATCAACCCACTTTTGCCGGTAAAGACTACCCATTCAGTAGAAGACTGTCAAGTTATATATTCAAGAAGTAATTAGACACCATGGGGTTTCAGTATCGGTTATGTAATAACCGGGAAGCACCCCAAAGTCGTGACGCGGCGTACTCGATCTCTCGAAGGCCTTGTACAAGTCTCTTAGCTTTCATTCATCACATATGTATGAAAAGTAGTGTGGAATTAAAATTGTTCACAACATAACTAATAAGAAACTTTTTCATAAAAACGTAAGGAACGAAGTCTCATCATCACAAACCAACTTAGAAACGTGTTAACATCACGGGGTCACGGCCCTTTATATTGACAGACATATACTAAGTCTTATACAATGTATTTCATCAAAATAAACTAAAAGAAACATAGTTCATGTCCTCAAACATATGAGGACATACCAATCTTGAGAAAAATCTACTTTCCAAGCTTCACCATCTAGGAACCTTCACTTGCTTTCCGCCCATACTTTTAGAATATTGAAAAATATGGGGTTAGTAAAAACATTGTACTAAGTATGTCAATATGCAAAACATGATTTAAAAATGACATTCTAGTTGAAATATACTTTTCATGCTATTTAGTAAAACCTCATGAATCAAGTGTACAAGGCATCGTACAAGTCATCTTTTAACATAAAAGGTAAATACTTTCATTATCCTCAACATTTACGTCACATTCATCAAGTAATCCATTAATCAATAGACCTTCCTATCCAAAGTTATCCTAAGTCTCGCCTAGGTAAGACATGAAGAGACCGCCCATACAACATCTTCCATACACACTTAAATGATCCTTAAGACTACCAAAGATAAGCATACTTCATTTCAACTCAACAAGTAAACATTCATTACTAGAGATACTAGAGGAAATATACATGAATTTAAGAACTTCACATAAAGACCATTCTCTGAGACAACCCCTAAGTTACACTAGTGCAATGTGAAAGTAGCATCCCATACTACTACTCCCATTTAGTGCTCCTTAGGAATCACCCTATAGTAGGTACATCACATCAATCATTTACATAACCTTCATCAACATTTGACATAAGATCAAAATGCTTCATTAACATTAGACACATAATCAACTTACTTCATTAACATCATATAGTAACCCATTCATATTTTCATATAACGACACACCAAGACTCCCTCCAAATGTTTACTTGTGAAATAGATAGATGGTGTCCCATTCCAACACATACCCTAAGTAGTACACCCTTAGAAAGACCAACTTCATTACATTCATTTGTGGGGGCTAGCTTCAACCGACATAGAACATGAGAGCTTTACATGGAATATCGGTAGTAACTCCTACCAGATGAGGGATCCCCACTTGTCTAACTTAGGGACATTCTCTTAGCCTTTAACCACTTGCCTAAGGTAGGGTAATTCTCTTATCATTTACATGGATCTCCAATAGCTAAACCTATGCGGGCGCATAGTTAAGGCATAAGGAGATTGCTTCTAAGTACTACATCTCAACTCACGAAGAGTACTCATCTCAAGAGATACATTTGATACAATATATCTACTCACGAAGAGTATCCACCCCTTCTTCAAATCCTCTAGGTGCTACGCATTACTCCCCCACGGAGTATTAGACATTCATTACATTTATTTTCTATAGGTAAAGAGATTCTACCAAGTACTACATCTCAACTCACGAAGATTACTCATCTCTAAGGGTTACTTTTGGGTACTACATCTCAACTCACGAAGAGTATTCAACCCCTAACCTATCATTCATACCTTTGAAAGCTCTTAGGAATAGTGAGGTTGATCCTAGACACTACATCTTAACTCACGAAGAGTGTCCACTCCAAAACTCTCTTTTTTCATTCATTGGAGTTCCTAGGAATATTAGGGTTGGTACTTGACACTTCATCTCTTCTCACGAAGAGTGTCTACCCCAATATCCCCTATTTTTATTCATTCATTGTGTGTGAGTAAATGTGAGAACGCCTTTCATATAACCACCATCATTCATAACCTTGACATTCATATTATACTTCATTTAGACATAGTATCTTCAAGACACACATTCTTAATTAAATAAGACATCACATTCTTGTACATCATAACATCTCTTTACTTCACATTTAATGACTTCAAGGACATAAACACAATTCACATGTATATTCATATACATCAAGTAAACACTGCCACCATAAGTGGACCACACAACTCATGATCAATTCAAAAAGAAGACAATATAGATCAACTTACCCTTCATCCAAGCCTTGACCACCTTTTCTCAAATCTCCAATAAAACATTATAATAAGCATAAATAGCAGTAGATAATCACAATACAACATGGTATAAACACAAATATAATCTAATCATATTCATCAAAACCAATTCATAAGTAAAAATTTGAGCAGTTTGCATGATAATAGGTCCATGGAATTTTTTATCATAAAACCATTTGTTTGAAACAAATTTTAAACATATGGAAAATAACAAACCATACAAATAGAATATGAAGAAACATGATTTTATTAATTAAGATAGATTGGGGGTACAATTCTGTTGATCCTTTGATTCTACTCTCTTAAGATTTATCCATGATTCGAGGGCCGTTAGTGGCGTATTTCTCGAACTAGGATGATTTAGATTTGACCTCTCTATATGAATAATCCATCAATTTTCAGAGTATTCAAGATCTTGATCTCTTTATTCAATTTCTGAGATGCCTTTTAAGGGAATTTAGTACCCTTTATATAGGCATAAACTAGGTTTAGGGTTGATTAGCCTCCAAGAATCCTTATCTGAGTTGAACACAATTTGTAGAGTCCCAACACAAATTGAACGCATCTTGTAGAGTCCATTAAAACCTTAGAAAAATTCAGGATTTTAAAACCTTTTTGAAAAGCCTTTGGATTGGCTCCTTGAATGAGATAAGAATCAAGGATGAATAACCATAACTTATTAAGAGAAAACCAAGGATATTTGGTATAGAAACCACTCAAAGTCTTCAATCCTAGATTCACCTTGAGTTCTAGCTTCAATGGAGTCTTGAAAGAGTTTTTCTTGAGAGAGGAGTTTTGATTTTAAAAAGTAAAGTCCAATTTAGGTCTTAGGGGTATAAACTAACTTAAAATACGTGAAAACCCCTAAAATAACCGTCCACTAGTTAATTAGGACATGGGGTGAATTTCCCAATTTACCCCTAAGTTGGCTAAGACCTGTAGAAAATTACAGGCCTCAATCGACGGACCAATCGACGGGGTGTCACTCAACCAACGGACTGTCCTTCTGGTCCGTGGTTTGTGAAAGAGGCTCAAATTTGGGGGCTAATCTCCCACAAATAAGTGTGGAGAAACGCCCCCCAACGACGGGACGTCATTCAAGCCACTGGTTGTTGATTGAGGGTCATCGTTTAGACTATTTTTGGCATCTGCTTGCTAACATTTGGGTCCTTCTCAAGGACCCTTAAATTGGTCCTTAGAGAGTCGTACTCAGACATTTCAACCCTAAACATTAACAAATAGGTGCTAGGGTCTCTTCCTATCAATTTTAACACCAAACAACATACATAAAACATGCAAAGGCACTCTAGCACACACAAGACTAGTTTCCAAACGTCTTGGTCGTTCTTTGAAGTTCAACTTCCAAACTCTTCAAGACTGACCTCTAAGCTATTCTTAATTATTTTAACATATAATTAAATAGTTATTAACTATTTAAACACATTAGAGGTTCTAGTTTCACCTAGTTCATTTTGAGGGTTGTTACAGATTATATCATATAGAGATACACAATTTGTTGCGTAGTTCTGGAAATCTTTTCCAAAAGGCTTAGGTTCAAAGGTGAACTTAAGTGTTGCTTTTCATCCTCAGACATATGCTCAATTAGAGCACATTATTCATACTTTAGAGTATATGTTGAGGACTTGTGTGATTGATTTCAAGGGGAATTGAGATAATAACCTACCTCTCATTGAGTTTGCTTACATCAATAGTTACCACTCTTGCATCAAAATGGCTCCATACAAAGATAATTAAGGAAGAATATGTATATCTTCTATTTTATTGTTTGTGGTTGGTGAAGCAAGGTTGATACGATCAAACTTAGTTCATCAAGATATGGAGAAAGTGAAAGTTATTCAGGAGAGGTTGAAAATAGCGCAGAGTCGTCAAAAATCCTACACTAATTTTAGAGAAGGGAGTTAGAGTTTGAAGTAGATGATTGGGTATACATGAAAGTTTCACCCATGAAGGGCGTTATGAGATTTGGTGAGAAGGGTAGTTCCCGATATATTAGCCTCTACAAAATATCCAAAAGGGTTGGTAATGTAGCTTACAAGTTTGGGTTACCCTAAGAGTTACTTGCGGTCCATCTCGTATTTCATGATTCCATATTTAAGAAGTTCATATGAGATCCTTCACTTATCATACCGACTGAAGATATTGGTATCAAGGATGTTTTTCTATTGAGAAGATCCGGATTCTGATTCTAAACCATTAGGTTTGCAAGTTTAGTACAAAGGAAGTAGCATCAGTCAAAGTTCTTTGGAGAAACCAATTTGTTGAGAATCTGCTTGGAAGCTGAGGAAGATATGGAGAAAATATATTCATATCTCTTTGAGCCCAGAGAAATTCCAGATGAAGGTACTAGTTCTCTTCTTATTACTCTTTAAATTGATATGCTTAATGTGTTAGATTTGATTATTGGGTGCTTGAGCTGAATGTAAGATGTTACACACTTAGCATACTAATATTAATATCATTCGATGATGAATGTTCTCAAGGGTTAGATATTGTAACACCTCGCTCTTTGAAAGAACTAGAAAGAGCTAGAATTAGAAAGAGTCATTTTTGGAACGAATGAAAAATCTAGAAAATTGGTTAAGAATGTTAAGTTTGAGTTTTGTGTGAACTTCATAACTCCTAGATCAGGGTGTGTTAGGTGTTCTACAAGATGCTATATGAAATATCTTTGAATTATATTTCCAACCGGTAAGTTTGCTCAATTTCAAGTTTGTGTAAGGGATATATCCATTCAAAGTTGGGTTGTCTAGATAAGGAAAGTCAAAACAAGATTTTTGGAGGGAACTTTGGTCTTTTCACTACACAATTATTTAAATTTCATTTTTGTAAATTAATTTAGGGTCTAAACTAATTGTTCAATTTTACAATCATAAGAAAGAGTTAGCATTGTGAGAGAAGAGAAAAAAAAGGAGAAAAGATAAGGAATCGTCAAGTTCTTGAAGCTACGATCATGGATTTCTTTAAGGGGGGATCCCTACGAGGTATGTATGATCACGTAGTGTTGGGTTATTTAACCCATACGCCAATCATGATTCAATGCGTAATTGTGTTCTTGAAAGAACTATGAGTTCTTGATGAAATTTGTTTAAGTTCTTATGGGTTCTTGTTATTGAAGTTGTTGAGAAATTCCTTGAATTTTATGCGTGATATTAGGTATTATTTTGAGTATATTCTTACATATTTTTGTTATATAGTCGGCTCCAATTTTTTTGAGAAAGAACCAATTGAATCTAGAGGGTTTAGAGTCGAAAAAACGAGCAAGACAATTCAGGAATTTTCTATGCAAGGGTCTGGGATGTCACGCCAACCAGAGCGCCTAAACATGGGTTCTCAAGTTTGGACTTTGGGGAATCGTGCCATCTAGTGTACCCCAAGCCAGTGTCTGATGTTTCAAGGCTGGCACCTCATGCAACTCAAAGCGCCAAGGCCACCCGACTTTTATCCTTTCCCACTTCTTTCCGTTTGAGTTCCCTAACAACGTAGCTATATTTTATAATGAATCTCTACACTCTAAGGCACATATAAACACCATCAAATCATTCATAAACATGATATCACAAGCCTTGAATTCAAAATTTACTTAAGAGTCAAGTCAAGATGAGTTTATATAGTTTTCCGAAAGTCTTTTGCAAATTTCAACTTTGTTTTAAGCTTAAGTTTTGAGTTGAGTAATTATGTCAAACCACAGAAAGAGTTTTTGTTTTTAAAACATATAATTTGAATATATTTTGGAAGTAGTAATGATATGGGGACGAGTTCATAATAACTCAAGTCTCCATAAACCATGTAACCATCATGGGTAAGAAAGCGTCATATCTTTTAGATGATTCCTTAGTGCTTTTTAGTATAGACTAGTGTATCTACTTAGTTGAGGCGTTCTATATAACGGCAAAGTACATGATAGTTCTGGAAGCGTGGTCGAGACGTTGTAGCATTATCTTATCTCATACTGACAGTTGGCGGTTAGAGAAACTACCACAGTATATTATTACTTTATATATAAATTGAGTTGTTATTATATTTCTTTAATATGTTGAGTTGTCACCTACTATTTAAAATGCTTTGTATAAAATGTACCTTTGTTGTTGTTTTACTTTGCATTAGAGTTGAGTACCCATTAGTCGAGTAAAGCTAAGGTAAGTGTTCTTCTCAAATTTTGTTCAAGCGTTTCTAATGTTTAGTTTTCCCCTCGCATGCTCGTACACTCAATGTACTATGCAGATACAGGTAACCACGATTAGCATCAAGCGCCTAGTTGATCCAGTTGAGCACGCAGAGTCAGGTTGTGCGCCTCCTTGCTTCCGGAGGATTCCCTTTTATTGCTTTATTAGTTAGTTGTTAGGATGATCGGGGGTATTATCCTTATATCCCTCTTAGTATTTAGAGGCTTCATAGACAGTTAAATGTTTATCCTTAAACGTTCTACGTTTAGTTGAGACAATTGTTTTAAAGTGCATCCGAATCCTTGTATTAATTCTTTACATATTCCGCTATAAATTAAGCCTCACCAAGGGTTCTCTTGGGGCCAACAATGGTCCTCAAGTGCCAGCTTCGCCCAGGGTATAGGCATGAGGCGTGATAGTTACATTATCATATCATAAAAAATATAATGTTATAGTATTAAAATTTGTTTGATTTATAAATTTAAAAACCCAAGACACAATTTTATTTTGTGTTTAATAAACATTCACGACCAAGGAGCACCCCTAGACGTAACCAGCATCTTCGTCCTCGAAGAGGACTTAAACTAGCTCTTAGCGTACATCATTACATATCATAGGTTGAAAAAATGCGGAAAATTAAGATTTTTTAATAGTGATGTATACTTAGACTTCTCACTTATCATATATGATGTTTATATAGACTCCTCGCTTATGAAGTGTACATAGACTTCTCATTTAAGCAATATATCCAATTCATATAAAATAGTCTAATACTTGTCTCACATATAATTCATCTATCATAAAATGTAAGAATTTGGGAATAGCCCTTACACTAGTACAATATGTCACATATAGGCTTACAATAAATTCTCAAATGATAAAGGAAGAAAAAATTGTCTCTAGACATAACCAACACTCATAAAGCTAGAAAATGGTTTTATCCTCGAACTTGAAGACCCACCAATAACTTGGGAAAATTTCCAAGTCTTCCTTCAAAGTGGCCTTGATTCCTCAATGGCCCGAACCTACATTGTTGGGGAAAAGGGAAAGAAAAAGGTTAGTAAAAACCACATGTATTAAGTATGAAAACATATGCAATTAAAATCATTGAAATCATGCTTAAAGGGACATTTTGGTCAAATCCATGCTCAGTCACTTTTCAAAGCCTTTATGGACATAGAAGAGCATATACAAGTCAATAAAAAAATAACATCAAGATATGTTCATACACAACACAAGACCAATATTTTCATAGGCCATATCAATATCTCATAACATAGAGTTGATAACATCAAAGCACACAAGATCCTTACTCACAATCCCCTCCCAAGCCTACAAGTGCAATGCTCATGTGAAGCCCGATAACCCTACATAATCAAGTAAAATAGGCAAGAGACCATAAGCAATGTCTACCTTTCGTATAACATCATATAATGCATATTCATCATCATATATAGAAACTTATACCAATACTATGTTCATCACATAAAGTCAACATCATGTAAGGTCAACATCAGATAAAGTCAATATATGCATTTCATTCATAACATAAGTACATAAGAACAACCTCCTAAGACTTCCTTCAAGGTCAACTTGTGCAATGTATAGGTAAAGTCCCATATGCCTACCTATACAAAGTAAAACCCCTTAAGTCACCCTAGTTAGTGTTCACTTTATTACTTTCATTCATTAATTTTAGTTTTGGGAACAATCACCTTAACCGATAACATACCATGTGAGCTACTGAAATTTGGTGTCATGAAACCCTACACCGAAAGAAGATGATCTACTTGCCTAGGTAGAAGCAAAACAAGAACATCGCATTCTCGGTGGATCCACTAGCTAGTTTTCCTATGGAGGAAACATAGTTAAAGAACTAGGAGATATGTATTGGAAAACCTCTTTATTCACACTCCCACTATAGTCTCCATATCATGAGAACCTTTGTGAACCTACCTTCCCTCATTGGGAAGGGACACCTCCAATATCTAGTTCGCTCGGTGCTAAGCTAAAGTCCCTTTTTGAAATGTCTTTAAGCGCTTTCTTAATCATAAAATCTTAATATAGGCCATAGGAGACTAACCCCTTGTATAATAATATCATTAGATCATTAGGTATTAAATGGGAAATTCTTTTCATTAATATCCATCATTAGTGAGATCAACACATCATAGTCATATCATATTTGGGCACACAAGAGAAACACATTCAACCTTGCATGATCCTACCCCTATCAAGATCTCACAATTCAACAAACTCATAACATGTCATTACATTCATCATATCATCATCTTCCTAACCTATTCACATATTATACTTCAATCCAAACATCATCATCAAGAAATAACCATCATTATTGAAGTAAAGAACATCTAATCATAAAAGTCTTACCAATAGCTTCCAAGACCCTCTTTCAAGATTTCACCATCAATCCCACAATATTAATCAAGCAATTCACTCATTATCACCATATAATAGTGAATTAAACAATAACATATTCAATTCCAACATCCCTAATCATCTACAAGTCCAATTGAAAATTAGGGTTAGGGAATAGAGGCCATTCATGGATTCATTCATCGAACTTGGTCAAAGACGAACTACAAAAATTAACCAATAAACAATCATAATCTATTAATATAAACCATAGGAATTCAACATTAAATCAATTTGAAAGACAATTCACAAAATTGGATGAAACCCAAGTTTTAGACATCTTTGGAAACCAATTTCTAAGAGCCTATATGGGAACAGATCCCAAGAGTGAATAGCTTCCATACCTTAGTATACCTTGAATAACTATGGAGAAAATATTGATTCTTGAAGCCCTATACAATCTTTGACTTGGTCTTCATTGGTGATCTTTGGAATAGAGATAGAAAGTAGAGAGATGTTGGAGAGAATTAGGTTTGAGAAATAATGAGGTGTTGAGTTAGTTAATGAGGTTTAACTCTTTTATAGTCCCCAACTAACTTAATTAAACACCCCATGACCCTTAATTAATTTAATAACTAATTCTCTAACTTAACTAACCTTGATCAAAATTGGACAGTCTCACCATGTTCCAATCGATGAGTCCACGTCGACGGCCCGTTGACCAACCCACCCGTACTGGTCATCTGTGGTTTGTGTCAGAGACTCCATTTTTTGTGAAATTTTGGAAAATGTATAATTTCCTACCAACGAGCACATCGACGGTTGGTTGACCCATCGACAGCTCATCCTTTGGTTCTGTCAGTAGACCCTGTCAAATGACAGCTTTTAGGGTCAAATGTAGGGTCCTATTCAAGGACACTTAGGGTGGTCCTTGGGGAATTGTACTCGGAAGTTTCGACCCTGAACACACTCTAATATATGTTTTAAGCCTTTTTACAAAATTTGACTTAATTCCGAGTCTTAAACCCCTTGAAACACACCAAGGCACACTATCTCATCTTTCGCAAATCTCTGGACGTCATGGTCGTTTCTTAACGTTTTGACCGAACACTTCCTAGTTAGTTGCAATACATTAGTTAAGACTTAGAAACAGTGTTTAAGTCTTAGTTCATCAATTGAGTCTCTAGACTAAGCCATGGACTTCTAGAGTGATACATTACCCACCCACCCACCCCCAAAACATTCGTCCCCGAATGACACTTAAATCATTTTATAGGAAGAGAATGACTCAATACTAGCAGCCCAACCACATCAACATAAAAATAATTATCGTTCACAGCTCATAGGAGTACTTTACAACTTCATTCAACACATAAACCTGACATTACACATGGAAACTCAATTCACAATTTACCACATATAGGAGCTGAATATTTCAACATGAGGAACTACCTTCTCAATATCAACATGAGCTCAACACATCATCAAGAGTTACCATGCAATTCTCCTTTCAATCTACACTAAACATGCTTACTACATTTATCATGAACACTACACATAATACTCTACATGCAAGTGAAAATTATCCATGAGAACAAATTTCATTCAAAAAGCTCCTTTTAACATGATCCATAACAAAAATATGCACATATTAGCAAAGCAAGCCAAGTTCAACATTATTCATAATTTTATTTTAAGAGGATTACTAACCTCAACTTTTGCTCGAATTTTGAGGAAAAAGATGAGGATAACGGGACTTCATGTCGCCCTCGGCCTCCTGTGTTTCTCCCTCAACTAGGTGGTTTCTCCATAGGACTTTTACGGAAGCCATCTCTTTATTCCTCAACTTCTTGACTTGGCGATCTAGAATTTCAACCGGAACCTCTTTATAGGAAAGGATATCATCCACTCCTAACCCCTCAATCGGGAGGATGGATACTGAATTTCCTACACATTTCTTAAGCCTGGAGACATGCAATATGTGATGAACCGGGGCTAGTTCACTTGGTAACTCCAAATCATAAGAAAATTCCTGACCCGTTTCACTATCTCAGAAGGACCCACATACCGGGGACTAAGCTTCCCCCTTTTTCCAAATCTCATCACCCTTTTCATTGGTGAAATGTTCAAGTAAGACCTATCACCTACTTCAAATTCAAGGTCTTTTCTTCTATTGCCGGCATAAGAGTTTTACCGAAAATAGGTTGTTCTCAACCTATCCCTTACCATCCGAACCTTCTCTAAGGCCTCATAGATTATCTCAAGACCAAGGAGTGAAGAATCTCCTACCTCAAACCACCCAATCTGAGACCTAAATCTCCTACCATAGAGTGTTTCAAATGGTTCCATAGAAATACTCGACTGGCAGCTATTATTGTAGGAGAACTCTATCAACGGTAGGTGATCGTCCCAATCACCCTTGAAGTCAATAATACACGTTGTTAACATATCTTCTAGGGTTTGGATGGTACGCTTCGCTTGACCATCTGTTTGAGGATGGAAAGCGGTGATAAGTTTCACTTGAGTACCTAGCCCTTCTTTTAAAGACCTCCAAAAACGAGAAGTGAATTGGGCACCTCTATCCGTGATGATGGACAAAGGGATCCCATGCAAACTCATAATCTCATTAAGGTACAATTTAGCATACTCCTCCACCGAATAAGTAGACTTGAGGGGGATAAAGTGGGCAAATTTTGTCAATCTATCAACAATCACCCATATTGAATCATTTTATCTCTGGGTTCGAGGCAAACCTACTACAAAGTCCATATTGATATCTTCCCACTTTAAAGTAGGGACATCCATCACTTGAGTTAAACAACCCGGTCTTTGATGTTTGGCCTTAAATTGTTGACAATTTGGACATTTGGCCATAACCTCCACTATATCCCTTTTCAAACCACCCACCAATAGATCTCTTGAAGATCACGATACATTTTGGTGGCACCCATATGAATGAAATATCGGGAACCATGAGCTACTTCCAAAATTTGTCCCCTTAGACAATCCACATCCGGTACACACAATCTACCTTGGTACCTAAGTATCCCATTCCCCCTTGGGAGAATGCCTCATTGAACTTACTAAGAACCGATTCCTTCAACTCCATCGACAGAGGATCAAGGGAATGCTTAGACTTCACCTCCACCACTAAATATGATTCGGAGTTATGATGAACCATAGACCCTCCTTTTGGAGAATCTTCCAACCGAACACCCAACCTAGCCAATCTATGCACCTCTTTCATTAAATCTTTCTTATCATCGGGAACATGAGCTACACTACCCATTGACATTTGACTTAGAGCGTCCGCAACCACATTGGCCTTGTCGGGGTGATAAAGGACACTCATGTCATAATCCTTCAAAAGTTTCAACCACCTTCTTTATCGGAGATTCAAATCCTTTTGAGTGAACACATATTTAAGGCTCTTGTGGTCGGTGAATACATCCACATTTACCCCATACAAATAATGCCTCCATATTTTCAAGGAAAACACTACGGCCGTTCATTCAAGGTCATGAGTTGGATAGTTCTTTTCATGCACCTTGAGTTGTCTAGAGGCATAAGCTATCACCTTGCCGTGTTGCATGAGGACACAACCCAAATCTACTCAAGAAGCGTCACAATACACTACTAACCCTTGAGTACCCTCTGGTAAAGTCAACACCTGAGCGGAGCCAAGCTTATCTTTCAACTCTTGGAAGCCTCTTTCAAAAGCTTCCGACCAGTCAAACTTAGCATTCTTTTGGGTTAAGGTTGTCAAAGGAGAAGCAATGGATGCAAACCCATAAAAAACTCTTATAATATCCGGCTAAGCCCAAGAAACTTTGAATATCAATAAGATTTAGAGGTCAAGGCCAATTCTTAATCGCTTCTATTTTCTTTAGATCGACCTCAATACTCTCACTTGAGATAATGTGACAAAGAAACACAACCGATCTCAACCAAAATTCACACTTACTATATTTGGTAAAGTGTTGATGTTCCTTGAAAACTTGCAATACAACCCTCAAATGGCCTATGTGATCATCCTCACTCTTAGAATACACTAAGATATCTGAAGACAATTACAAAGGAGTCAAGGTAATTTCAAAACAGTCTATTTATAAGGTCTATGAAAGTCACGGGGAATCAGTTATACCAAAAGACATTACTAGGAACTCATAATGACCATACCTAGTTTGGAAAGCCGTCTTAGGTATGCCTTCACCTCTCACCCTAAGTTGGTGTTACCCCGACCTCAAATCAATTTTAGAAAAGTAGCTTGCTCCTTGGAGTTTATCTAACAAATTGTTGATCCTAGGGAGAGGATAATTGTTCTTTATGGTGACCTTATTTAGTTGATGGTAATCAATGCACATCCTAAGGGACACATCCTTCTTCTTAAAGAACAATACCGTAGTGCCCCATGATGAAATACTAGGTTTTATGAAACCTTTGTCTAGTATATATTTGAGTTGAATCTTTAGTTCCTTCAATTCGTCCAGAGCCATCCGGAAAGGAGGGATTGAAATAGGATTCGTATCCGGCAACAAGTCTATGCTGAAGTCTATTTCCCGTTCGGTAGGAATTCTGGGCAAGTCATCAGGGAAGATTTTCGAAAAATCCTTCACTACGGTTGCCGACTCTAAAGGAGGAAACTCGGACTCAAGGTCCTATACCCTCACAATATGGTAGAGAAATCCCTTAGAGATCATCTTACAAAGCTTTTAGACACAAAATGATTCGACCTCTTGGGATTGAGTTAACCCCCCCCCCCCCATTCCATTCTAAGACGGGTTCATTAGGAAATTGAAAGTTAACTACCCTTGTTCTACAATCAATAGAATCAAAACAAGCATGCAACCGATCCATCCCCAATATGAAATCAAAGTCCAACATATCAAGTTTTACCAAATAAACTAATGTAACTCGATTGGGCAATGATATTGGGATAACTCCTATAGACTCTTTTAGCAACAATGGAGTCACCCACCGGGATAGTTACCGAAAAAGGTTCAACTAAGATGTCGGGTAGCATATAAAAAAATTGTAGCTACTAAGGGATTTACAAATGATAAAGTAGCACTGGGATTTAATAAATCATAAACATCAATAGAAAACACTTGTAACATACCGGTGACAACATCGGGAGAATCTTCATGATCTCCCCTAGAGCGGGAGCATAGAAGTGGTTCTTCTTAGGAGCACTAGGATTAGGACCGCTTGCTTGTGCTTGATTACTCTCCTTTCCTTTAGCCTTAATGATGGGACAGTATCTAACCTTATGGACACCCTTTCCACAACTAAAGAAATTATCCCTTCCCACCAAGCATTCACCTATATGCTTCTTACCACATTTGGTACAAGTAGGTTTCTCACTAGGTGAATTTCCACTTATTCCCCCTTGAGACCTAGGGTTAGACACCCTATCCTTGATATCCCTTAGGAAATTTAGTAGGAACTTGGTTGGAGAATATCTTCTTGAACTTAGGCTTTTCTTGGATTTCCTACTTACCCTTAAAAGTACCTCCTTTTTAAGACTTTGCCCTCTTAACATCCCTATTCTTCCTCTTTACCCTACTCTCTTCAACTTGTTGAGCATACACCATCAAATAGGAAATGTCCATGTTGTCATGAAGCATCGCCGGATGACACTATTCTACAAGATCATCGGACACACCAATCACAAAATGGCTCATTTCATCTCTATGATTTAACTCCAAAGAAGGATCATAGTTAGACAACTTAGTGAACTTCAATAAGTATTATTAGACACTCATAACTCTTTGACAAAAGTTGATGAACCCTTCCACCTTAGCCTCTCTTTTCTCCCTTTGTAAGAACCTATCAAGGAATGCCCTCCTAAAGACTTCCCACTTATAGGACCTGCTCTCAAATCCCTATTATCCTTCCATTGAGTGTACCAAGTTTGAGCCACATCCTTGAGTTGATATGCGTCTAGCTCGGGCTTCTCATTTGAACTTACTCCCATAGCATACAATATCTTATAGACTTCATCAATAAAGTCTTGGGGGTATTCATTCACCTTAGACCCAAAGAACATTGGAGGGTTCACCCTTGTGAAGTATCTCAAGCAAAAAGCCATGGTACTAGCATTTTGGTTCACACGGGGTCCAACTTCCTAGTTTGATTGAGCCGCCATGGCTTGAGCTTGAGTATATACGGCTTGAGCTTGAGAAAGTTGATGAAAGTGAACCTTATCTCTCCATCCTTCATGGCCGGAGGATTTACCGGAGTTTGGTCACCTTCTGGAGCATGTTCTTAAGGAGGAGCTTGATTGTCTTGGGGAGGAACGCTCGCATTAGCAATCTCCTCTTCAACTCTTCTTGCGGCTGCCCTTCTAGTAGTCATAGCCTATAACCACAAGAAAAGGGTTGAAAGAAAAAGGACACATATATTTACCACTCTTGAGTCATGAATTTCAAGAATACCAAAGAGGTGAGAATTCTTTAAGCATCATATAGACTCTCATTCATAAGTGTGGCGCGCTTCACACTCATGAACAAAACTCTACGTTGACGTGGTTTAGTAAGACATCAATCCTAAGATTACTCAACCTCATGATCTGTTACAAAGTTTTGTCACGACCGAGGAGCAACCCCTAGACGTAACCGGCGTCTTCGTCCTCGAATAGGACTTAAACTAGCCCTTAGCATACATCATTGCATATCATAGGTCAGCAAATTGCAGAAAATTAAAAACTTTTGCATAGTGAAGTATACTTACACTTTTCACTTATCATATATGAAGTTTACATAAACTCTCGCTTATGAAGTGTACGTAGACTTCTCATTTAAGGAATATACCCAATTCATATGAAATAGTCTAATACTTGTCTCACATATAAACCATCTATTATAGATTGTAAGAATTTGGGCATAGCCCTTACACTAGTACAATATGCCACATATAGGCTTACAAAGAAGTCTCAAATGATAAAGGAAGAAAAAAATGTCTTTAGACATAACAAAAACTCATCAAGCTAGAAAATGACTTCATCCTCGGACTTGAGGACTCACCAATAACTTGGGAAAAGTTCCAAGTCTTCCTACAAAGTGACCTTAATTCCTCAATGGCCCGAACCTACATTGTTAGGGAAAAGGGAAAGAATATTATTTAGTACAAACCACAAGTACAAAGTATAGAAACATATGCAATTAAAACCATTGAAATATGCTTAAAGGGACATTTTGTTAAAAACCACGCTAAGTCACTTTTAAAAGCCTTTATGCACATACAAGAGCATATACAAGTCAATGACCAAAATAACATAAAGATATGTTCATACCCAATACAAGACCCACATTTTCATAAGGCATATCAAGTTCTCATAACATAAAGTTCATAACATCAAAGCACACGAGACCCTTACTCACAATCCCCTCCCAAGCCTTCAAGTGCAATGCTCATGTGAAGCCCCATAACCCCACATAATCAAGTAAAATAGGCAAGAGACCATAAGCAATGTTTACCTTTAATATAAAATTATATCATGCATATTCATCATTATATATAGCAACTTAGACCAATACCATGTTCATCCCATAAAGTCAACATCATGTAAGGTCAACATCATATAAAGTCAACATATGCATTTTATTCATAACATAACTACATAAGAACAACCTCCTAGGACTCCCTTTAAGGTCAACTTGTACAATGTATAGGTAAAGTCTCATGCCCCTACCTATACTAAGTAGAACCTCTTAATTCACCCTAGTTAGTGTTCACTTTATACTTTCATTCATTAATTTTACTTTCGAAAAAAATTGCCTTAACTGACAATAGACCATGTGACCTAAACATGAAAACCGGTGTCATGAAACCCTACGCCAAAAGAAGGTGCTCTACTTGCCAAGGTAGAACCAAAACATGAATATAGCATTCTAGGTAGATACACTAGCTAGTTTCTTATGGGGCAACATAGTTAAGGAACTAGGATATATCTATTGGAAAACCTGTTTATGCACAATCACATTATAGTTTCAATCTAATGAGAACCATTGTGAACCTACCTTACCTCATTGGAAAGGGACACCTCTCATATCTAGTTCGCTCGGTGTTAAGCTAAGTCCCTTTTTGAAATGTCTTTAAGCCTTTCTTAATCAACAAATCTTAATATAGTTCATAGGAGACTAACGCCTTGTATAATAATGTCATTAGATCATTAGGTATTGAATTAGAACTTTCTTTCATTACAACCCATCATTAGTGAGATCAACACATCATAGTCCTATTATAATTGCGCACACAATAGAAACACATTCATCCTTCCATGATCATACCCCTGTCAAGATCTCTTAATTCAACATACTCATAACATTCCATCACATTAATCATATCATAATCTTCCTAATCTATTAACATATTATACTTCAATCCAAACATCATCATCAAGAAATAACCATCATTATTGAAGTAAAGAACTCATAATCATAAAAGTCTTACCAATAGCTTCCAAGACCCTCCTTAAAGATTTCACCATCAATCCCACAATATTCATCAATAAATTCACTCATTATCACCAATATAATAGTTAATTAAACAATAACATATTCAATTCCAACATCCCTTATCATCTACAAGTCCAATTCATAATTAGGGTTAGGGAATAAGGGTCATTCATGGATTCATTCATAGAACTTGGTCAAAGACGAACTACAAAAATTAACCAATAAACAATCATAATCTATTAATATAAACCAAATTAATTCAACACTAAATCAATTTGAAAGACAATTCACAAAATTGGATGAAAACCCAAGTTTTGGACATCTTTGGAAACCAATTTCTAAGAGCCTCTTGGGGGAAGAGATCCCAAGAGTGATTACCTTCCATACCTTAGTATTCCTTGAAGAATGATGGAGAAAATCTTCAGTCTTGAATCCTTAATCAAGCTTGGAATTCGTATTCAATGGTGGTCTTTGGAATAGAGATAGAAAGTAGAGAGAAGTTGGAGAGAATTGGGTTTGGGAAATAATGGGGTGTTGAGTTAGTTAATGAGGTTTAACTCTTTTATTGTCTCCATATATCTTAATTAATCACCCCTAAATCCTTAATTAATTTAATAACTAATTATATAATTTAACTCACCTTGATCAAAATTGGACAGTCTCACCAGGGTCCAATCGACGAGTCCACGTCGATGGCTAGTTGACCAAACTACGACCTCGTACTTGTCATCCGTGGTTTGTGTCAGAGACTCCATTTTTGAGACATTTTGGAAAATTTCTAAGTCCCTAACAATGAGCACCATCGACGGGCCGTTGACCCATCGACGGCTAGTCGTTTGGTTCCGTCAGTAGACCCTGTCAAATGACAGCTTTAGGGTCAAATGTAGGGTCCTCTTCAAGGACCACTAGGGTCGTCCTTGGGGATTCATATGCAAAAGTTTCGACCCTAAACACACACTAATATATGTTTTAAGCCTTTTTACAAAATTTGACTTAATTCCAACTCTTATAATCACTTGAAATACACCAAGGCACACTAGTTCATCTTTCACAAATCTCTGGATGTCATGGTCGTTTCTTAACGTTTTGACACTAACAGTTCCTAATTAGTTTCAATACATTAATTTAGACTTAGAAACATTGTTTTAAGGCTTAGTTCATATAGTGAGGCTCTAGACTAAGCCATAGACTTTCGCAGTGTTACATAAACTTATACCAACCCAGTCTATATACACGGCTAAACATAATTATTATGTAGTTCATTAATTGAAGTTATTAATCAATACCAAATCAAATTATTAATCCCTCCGTTTAAAAAAGAATGAATTATTTCCCTTTTTAGTTAGTTTAAAAAAGAATGATCCTTTTTTGGTAACACTTTAGTTTCAGTTTCCCATATGACATGTTTTATTCCACAAGATTGAAAAGTTGCCTTTATTTTATGTAATTTCATTTTAAGTCAAACTTGATTTATTGATTTGGTGTAGTTTATCCGATTTATTTTTATTAAAACAGCCCTAGTGAATAGGGGTGTCAAATGGGTGGGTTGGTTTGAAATTGGTTTGAAATTGCATATATTAAAATTGGTTGAAATAGAAATTGGGTTCGGCCCTGATCTGACCAAGTTTACTTTGAGCTCAAATTGTCTTAATTAAAAACGGGTTGGGTCTTGACTTGCAATTTGATCCGCTTAATCTCAATTATACTTAATAGGAAAAATACATAACTACACATCCTTTTTTATCATATTTTCTATTATTGCCTACCATTTTAGAATATTACAAAAATCCGTCTTTTTCTCAAATTCAATCTTCACTATTTTCTCCCTTCTTTTCATGCCTATAATCACTCCACTATATAACCAGTTACCTTCATCACTCTTTTAATCTTAAATATTTTCTCTCTCCAGTTAATGATTTTTTATTTAAAGAAGGGATCCAATGTTTTGGAAAGAAAACAAAACAACAAATATAAAGGCTTGAAAAATGAAGTTGATCAATCATTTATCTATTCTTGTATGTATGAATATTACATTTTACATTTATTATCTGACAAAAATCAAAGGACACGTCCTTAGTCCTGCTTGTAGAAACTCACTACAATCAATAAATGTAGCATTTATCGCAAGAGTCGTCTGTCAATAGACTCAATTTATTTTTTTTCTTTCGATTTCTTATTTTTATAGGAAAACACAAGAAATAGGATCAATATATTGACTATGTATCATATATTTGTTAAGTATGTGCAGTACTACATTATAACTAAATCATTGTTTATATATTCATAATTTTTTTTGTATATGATACATAACTACGTCAAATTATACGGTCATGATACATATATGCTAATTTATTCTACATGTATCGATTTCAAACCAAACAACTTATAGGCAACAATTGCATGTTTAATGTATTTCGTAACAATATAATATTTATCAATTTAAACGAGATACATAAATGGTAATGTATCATTCACTAATTTTTTAGATATGATACTTAACTCAAATTGATACTAAATATATTGATTACATAGAAAATATCACACGATAATATATCAACCTCAAATTTAACATCTTATGGGCAGTTATTGAGTAGTTAATGAATCTAGTATAAATACAATACTTATCAATTCAAACAAGGAACATAAATAGTAATGTATCACGTACTAACTATTTAGATATGATACACAAATTCGAATGTATACTAAATGTATCAATACATAGTAACTATTACACGGTAATGTATCGATCTCAAATCTAACATCTTATAGGCAATAATTATTTATTTAATGTATTTTGTAATACTTATCAGCTTAAACTAGATAAATAAATAGTAAAATGTTAAGTAGCAAAGATATTCATGATGTATCTTCTCAAATTTTTGATAATTTTGATTCAAAATAAAAAGGATCTTCAATTAACTAGTAGAAGAATTTTGAATCTCAAAATTTTCAACAATTTTGAATCAAAATTGAAATTATCTTCGATGAACTAGGAGAAGAAAATCGTGAATCCCAAAAAAAAGTATAATCTTGAATAAAAATTGAAAGAATCATTGATGAACTTAAAGATTCAAAAGGAAATCGTTTGTCCAACTACAATTCCATCACTTTGTATCCTTCATAACTCACCCCGGTTACCCAAAATTTCGACAAAAGTTTTCGAATCAAATCTCAAAGATTTATTTGTTGAATGGGGGAAGTAATTTGGAATGTCAAATTTCTTTGTTTTGTTAGCATTCCTCTGTATGATTCAGAGCAAGAAGAAACGTAAGTGTAATTCATGGGATTTAATTAATTTTCA
>NC_028645.1:35067299-35084008 GCF_001406875.1 Solanum pennellii | reverse complement strand
AATGACAGGTGAACGTGCCCATATTCACCCTTTTATATTGTCGCGCCCCATTTTCGCAGAAAACGGGTTTTGTGCACGACCTAACAACTCTTTTGGGATTTCGAGTTTGAGGAGTCGCCACCTAACGAATTAAGGCGCGTTAGGGCACCTATCTAACCTAACTAAGTCTAAGTAAAGTCAACGAGCCAGAGATTAGGGTAAGGGTTCAAATTACCTCGAGGGGAAGGTGTTAGGCATCCCTCGAGGTCCACAAGTGTGGGTCCCGGCCGTATCTCATGCAATCTATGTGGGGGTTACAAGTAGCAATCAAGGTCATTTAATTTATTAATTTATTTAATCTTGCTAAGTGATAACAAATATAAAACAATTAATACTATTTCTCATTAATTTAAGCATGCAAGGCTAGGTGATGGCAATAAATAAACAATCAAGTTTTAATTATATTTAAATATGTGAGACTATGCTATAAACAAATTTTATAAATATTAAACAATTAATATGCGAGAAAGTAAGGTTTTGAAAATTGAACAAGTTTGAATATGAATTTTTTTTAAAAAAATGTTTGTTTCTTTATAGGGATGATGCCACGATATTGTTGATCGTGCTCCTCCACCATAGAAACAATTTTTGATTTGAGGTCGGTCTAAAAAAAATAGTTTATGTGCCTTTTTTTTTTTAAAAAAAAAAAATGATTTAAAAGTTTTAGTTCACATGTAGGCACATAAACATTTATACATAAATGCACATAATTCTTTTTGAAATTCATGGGTAGGTGATACTTCCGAGGATGCGTCGGTTTAAAAATTGGAACTAGACCTCATAGTTCCTTTGACTTTCCCACTAACGATAGGTTAGGAGATAGTACTTGTAATTTATTTCAAAAAATATGTCATAATCAATCCAAAATTTCAAAGCAAGATTGAATAATGACTTTTAAGAAAATGATGTTGTAAAAATTTTGTAAGTGATAAGAAACTAGTAGAACATTAAAGTGGTGAATGCTTGATTCTAATTTAGTATTATTTAAAAAAAAAATATTACATTATGAATGAGGAAGACAAATAGAATTACTAGTTAAATAATATTAACTAATTTTAGGGGGAGGGCTCAAATATGCACAAACAAATTTTATTTTTATGGATATGCTGAAAGTTTATTTACAACCCTATAGACATAATTTCTAGGTGTTTAAAAAAACAGAGTAACATATATATGCATGATTTTGTAAATGATATGAACAATTTAATACTTGGGCATAGTTTCTACGTAATAAGACAAAATGAAAATTTATAATATATTTTTGACATCTAACAACTTACTAGATTATTAGGATTTGATTTTAACATTTAAAAAAATTAATGGAATCTAGTTATTATTTTTTTTTAAGACTTATTAACAAAAGCGTCAAGCAAATTGAAAATTGATTAGATTATGACACCTACAAATATCAAATCTAGGTGGTTAAAGACAAACCTACGCATGATTTCTAAAAAAAATTTATAATGAACAAGTAAGCATATAAATCCCCCTCCCCTAGACGACCCCCAAATAAATTTATTATATGATCTTTAGGGTTACAATTGTTACAACATTCGAATAAATAAAATAGAAAAAAAATAAAAATATATAGATATATATATACATTCAAACAAATAAATAAATCCTTCTTCAGTTAATCTTCAACTTGAACTTCAAGTATGAAACCTGTCAAAGTAATCAAATAACTACACAAGTAATCACACTTATTAGTCAAGGTGAGACAATATGCAATTATTTAATGACGAATTCTACATAAAAAAAAACAGACAATGGTTTACACAAATATGTGAATGTGAAGATAGTATAAATGTTAAGAATACTAACCTGTTAAGCAAAACAAATTGATTCACCTTTTACTCGAACAAAGTTGGAAAATAGCGAAGAAAAACACTTGAATATTTACCGGAATATTAATGTGTTGTTAAAGTAGCAAGAGAGCAATGAGAGAAGGAAAAGTGATGAGAGAATTTTTGGTTGAGAGTGAATGAGTGTATATCTTTATAATGAAGGGAGGGGGTCTAATTTATATAGCAAAGAGAGGGAAACAAATAAGGAAAAGAAATATTTAAAGGAATCAATTAAATATTGTTTTTCCTTATTATAAAAGAGGACCAAATCAGAAAAATTTTAAAATATTCCATTACCAAATATAAACAAGTAAGAATAAATTAATATGGAGTAATATTTATTTTTCCTTAAATAACAAAAAGTTAAAATCAGATTTAATTTATTTTACCAAAATATGAGCAACTAAATATGACAAGGAAATAATAAGGTTGTCATAAACAAACAAGTAAGAATAATTAAGCCAAATATTAAAGGAAGGAGATATTAATTAATATTATATTTTTTATTTTAAAGAAGAGTCAACTTAAAATTTTAAAATATTTAAGAGTCAAATTAAAATTTTAAAATATTTTGCTATCAATTAATTTTAAACAAATGAATATACGGGAAGAACACCAAACATGAAGGATGAATAAATCAAAGACCGTAATCAATAATATGCTAGCAGTTATTCAACAATTACGTGAAATTAAAATTTTTTAAACGGATGACAAGACATCAATATCTACCAAGAATCATGCTAGAATTTTTATACAGAGGAACAGTAAAATTCAATAGGATCAAATCCACTGCAAGGTTATTCGAATTGATCAGACAATAATCAATTAAACATACCAAAACATCAACTAGTATTAAATATTAACAAATTGACATCATTTGAACATTTAGCAAGAATAACGAGACAGTAGATAAATATTATTAACAAGCATGTATGAATTAAACGAATGTAGTAACAACTTAAAACCTTCAAACTTTGAACTATGCCGGAGTTTATTGTCGCAGTCGTTGGAGCTCGCCGGTTGCTGCTGGTTGTTGCGGCTCACGATGGTCTTCGTGTGTTGCTCCTCCGCCGGAGCTGCTGGCGGCTCGTCACTGCTGCGCGCACGACTGCTTGTCGTGGCTGCCGGCTGGAGAGGGCGCTGGTACCTGCAGAAAAAGAGAAGAGAAAGGGAAAGAAGAAGGGAAGAGAAGAGACGGGAAGAGGAGAAGAGAGGGACGATGGGGCTGTTGGCTGGCTGTTGTCGCTGCTGCTGGTGGCGCTGGTGTCGGACCATTGAGGCGGAGGAGAAGAGAAGGGAGAAAGAAGGGAAGAAGAGGGAAAGGGAAAGAAGGGAGGAGAGACGGGCGGCGCTGGGGCTGCTGGTGTTCATGCCGCTCGCTGCTCGTCTGGTGGTTGTCGCCGGCCAGAGCTGCGGCTGTTGGGTGCTGCTGGTTGACGCCGGTGGAGCCTGCTGGCGTCGACTGCAACTGTACCTGCGAAACAAAAAGAAAGAGAGGGAACGAAGGAGAGGAGCAGAGAGGGGTAGGCAGATGGGGAGGAGAGAGGAAGGGGAAGAGGGAGGAGGAGCCACGGGAGAGGGAGAAGAAGAGGGAGGTGAGGCGGCTGGTGAGAGGGAGAAGGGAGGAGGCAGAGGAGAGGGGTGGCGACAGAGGGGTGTCTCCACCTCTGGCTGGTGGCCTCGCCGGCCGGAAAAAAAAAGAGGGAGGGGCGGCGCTGGAGAGAGAGGGGGAGAGTGGCGGCTTGGAGAGGGGGGAGGAAGAGAATGAATTAAAATTTTAGGTTTTAGGGTCTTTTTGGTGTTGAAGAAAGAGAATGGGAGATTTAATCATAACCGTCGGTTTAGATAGAGATGAAGGGTTAGGATTCGATCTAGGATTTATTAATTAAATAGACGGATGAGATCAAAAGATGATTTCTTGAAATTAGATGAGTTAGATACGGAATGGCTAAAATTGCAATTAAAATTGGCTAGAATTGAAAGGAAGAGATGGCTATGATTGTAATAAAATTTTAATTCAAGTGGCTAGAATTGAAAGAAATTGGAATAGAATAGGCTAGAATTTAAAATTTAAGGAAAGTGTAGGAATTACTATTTAATTAAAATACTACATATATTAAAATATTTTTATATAACTGAAAAATCATTTAAATTTTAACATTTGAAATTCATTAATAATTTTAAAATATTTTAATAATATTTACGATAATTTTATAGAATAAAACATACTAAAATATATAATTTTCAAGCAAAGTCGATTAAAATTCTAAAATTTAAAATACGTATTTAATCGAATAGTATTCCTAAAAATGGTCAAAGGTCGGTCAAAATTGGGTGTCAACATTTGGTTTTGATAGAAGATATATGCAAAGAAGGAGAAATTTTCAATTTTTTAGAAAAACGAAAAAATGATTTCCTTTTATAACCATTTTCAGCAAGAAACATGTCTATTCATAGAAATCTGTTCAGACCCATTTTATCCAGAGAGTTGCATCTTTTGAAAAAATAACAACTTTTCAGAAAATGTGTCTGTTGGAAAAGTAACGACTTTTAGGAAAGTAACGACTTTTTTGCAAAAAATGACTTTTCGGAACATTACCGTTACACGTGAATTAATTCTGTTAATTAACTAATTAACTAACGTCCTGAATTAATTTATAAGAGATAAAATTAACAGGATTGATTTGATTAAAATAATTTGTCCAAAAAAATTATCAATCAATCACATCATTTGTCAAATCCGAATCCGAATCATAAGCCGAAGCCGAGCGAGCAGGACGACGGCGCGAGGGGGCATCTCTTCTTAGCTCTTTAAGAAGTGAAGGAAGTGTTTCCTTTGGTTCCCTCATTTTTTTCAATTATTCTCTACTCTTTTTCTCATTCACACACTTTGCTAAACCCAACATAATTCATTTAGATGGTGAAAGATCATGAAAGGAGAATAATGGTTTAATTGAGAAGAGAAGGCTGCAACTTCCTTATTTAGCTAATATATTTTTCTTTTTTCAACTTTGCGGCTCCTCTTCTTTTTGGTCCTTGAGTCATTCTTATTTTTATTTATAGACTAGGTTTAGGGTAAAGGTTGATTTATTTTTATTTTAATCTTCACAAAATACCCTTATGAATAATGGATAAGACTTATAAAAAAGGAAGAAAAAAGTGAAATATTCTCATTTGCGATGGAATATGCTTTTGATTAAAATTAGAATAGAATTTGGTATGTGACAACTTTCTATTGGGTTCAATCTTTTTTATTTTATTTTAAAATAACCCACAATATAATATTGCCTAAATCTTAAATACGACAGAATTCAAAAAAACATATTTTTTTGTAATATTTCAGTTTTCTTGCAAATTAAAAAAAGGAGTATAGTTTAATAAAAACTCAACTATTTTTGTAGTTTTGGATTTTCTCGAGTAAAATCCACTTGAAATGAAATAAAAATTGATATAAAGAAAAGAAATAAAAATTGATTTTATAAAGCTAAAAAATAGAAAGAAACTCAGAAAGGGTTAAAAATCATGTGTCTACAAAGAGGTCTTAATATTCTCATAATTTAATCTGTTTCAAATTTCATTTTTTATATTTAATATACATTCTTTGTAGGTATGAATCATCTTTAATTCTGAAATAGAAATATTAAAATAGTTCCAAGATCTATCCAGTCTTTTGTTTTCATTCCTTCTCATATTATATGTGTGGATTTTGTGGCTTTGGTGTGGTTTCTCTTGGATTCATGTAACGACCCGAAAGTACCCCCTAGAAGTTGGGGAGAACACATGGGTTGGAATGATTGCGTACTTGACCTTTCAAAGGTCTTGAACAAGCCTTAGCTATCATTCATTACATAAGACATGAAAAGTAATGCGGAATTAAAAATTTTCACGAATAAATAAATAAAGAGAACATTTTTCATAAAAGTTAAGGATTTGATCTCGTCTACACAAGCCAACTTAAAGACACGATATAATATCTTAGGGACACGACCCTTTACATTAAAGAAAAATACATAATAAGTTTTTAGAATAGAAACTAAGAAATACGATTATGCCTCAAATATATATGCGGACATACTTAGTCTTGAGAGAATCTTTCCCAAACTTGTCTTCTAGTCTTCAAACGCCTCCAACCTATACTTATTAACTATAGAAAAGTATAGGGTTAGTATAAGACAATGTACTAAGTATAGCATATGCAAAAACATGCGTAAAGGGACATTTTAGTAAAAATAAGCTTTCATGCCAAATAAGTAAAACATTCATGATTTAAGAGTTGAAATAGTATAAGAGTCATCATTTAGCACATAATAAAATAATTCCATAATTTTAGAACCAAAGGACACATTACAGTAACTTCAAGCAATATTACAGTGAAACAGTGACATGTTACAGTGAATAAATCATTCCAAGCAATGTGAACTCATTTCCCGAGAGGTTTCCCTAATCAAGTTGTCCTAAGACTCCCTAAGGTAAGACAAGAAGCGAACGCCCATACACCCCCTTCAAGACACACCAAAGCGATCCTTAAGACTACCAACCATAGGCTTACCTAGTTCGGAAATCAAATCCACACTCTTGGCTTGACATTTGAAACACATTCATACAAGAAGGATTTCATGTAAGTACCCTTCCCTAATAGGACCTATAAGTTACACTAATTGCAACGTGAGAGTAGCATTGCATACTACTACTCCCACTTAGTGCTCCTTGAGAATTCCCTTGGATTAAGCACCCTACATTAGTCACTTCTAAATTCTTCACATAGAACTTAGTTTTAACATACTTCCTTAACATTAGACCTTTAGTTATCTAACTTCATTTACAACACATGATAGAACCCACCAAGACTCCCCTTTCGAAAGGTCTACTTAGTGCAATGGATAGATAGCGTCTCATACCACCACTTACCTCTTTTAGGAGACTTAGTTCATATATTTCATATAAAACACACCAAGACTCCCCTTTTGGAATGTCTACTTAGTGCAATGGATAGATAGCGTCTCATACCACCACCTATCCTAAGTAGTACGTTCTTTGAGGAGACTTAGTTCTTTCATTCTTTTGTGGGGGAATAGCTTTAACCGACATAGACCATGAGAGCTAGACATGGAATCGCGATACTACCCTTATCGGATGAGGGTCCCCCCACTTGCCTAGGGTGGGGTCTTTCTCTTAGATTTTACATGGCTTTGTCTAATAGCTACACCTATGCGGGCCTATAGTTAAGGGATAAGAAGATTGCTACTAAGTAACTCACTCTCCACTAACAAGGAGTACTCATCTCAAGAGGTACATTGAATACGACATCTATACTCACAATGTGCACCCACCCCTTCTTCATATCCACTCAATGCTAAGCATAACTTCCCCCACGGAGTCTTAAATTACTAAAGGTCAAGGATAACTTTTGGACATCCCATTTAAACTCACAATGGTTATCCATCGTCCAACCTACATTAGAAAGCTCTTGGGAGGTAGTGAGGTTGCTACTAAACACTTCATCTCAACTCACAATGAGTGCTCACCCCAAAACTCCTTTTTTTCATTAACATTCTTTAACTTCAATCATTTATTCATTCATTCAAAGTGTGAGTTTGTGTACATGTGAGCACACCTTTTACATAAATCATTACTTCTATAACATTGAATTATAGGCATGCTTACACCTTCATTTATCATTTCTCACACACTAGCATGCTCAACATATGCACTTACTTCATTTAGGCATAACCTAAGTAAGACATACAATTCAAGCTTCATAACACATATCAACAAGAACCATCTTCATTATCACTTCATTTCACACATTGTTCCTTCAAATACATACTCACAATACACACCAAATATATCCAAAGGCATCAAGTAAACACCGACACCAAGAAGGTGGACCATACCACTCAAGAGTAATTTATAATAAGAATTATATAATATAAGACACTCACCATTTAACCAAGTCATCACCACCTATAACCAATTTCTAAATAATTCGTCATAATAAGGCCCTTAGGACAGTATCTAAATCATAATAACAACATAAGAAAACCAAAGTTCATACCCTACACAAACATGTTTATTTAACCCATTTCTTAAGCTTAAAGTTGGAAATATGCATAAACATGAGTTAATTAGGGTTTTGACATTAAAATCATGAATTAATACTAGAATAAACACATTTGAATCATCAAAACACTTTTACAAGAAGACCAATGCTTAATATCAAAAATAGAAGAAAGTAGAGTTTAAAAACCCTTTTTGAAATCTTTTAGAAATAATCCTTGAATGGAAGAGGGTTCAAGGATGGATACCACAACTCAATGAGAGGTCCAACCATCCCTCCTAGTTCTTCCTTGAGTCCTAGTTCTAATGATGACTTGAGAGAGTTTTCTTTAGAGCGAGAGTTTGAATATTTTGAGTGAGGGGTCTTGTCTAGGTCTAAGACTTAAAACTAATATAATAT
This sequence comes from Solanum pennellii, assembly GCF_001406875.1. NCBI lineage: Eukaryota > Viridiplantae > Streptophyta > Magnoliopsida > Solanales > Solanaceae > Solanum > Solanum pennellii. The sequence continues at coordinate 35,075,665 of NC_028645.1, read as the reverse complement.
AACTTAAAAACCCTAAAAATATCATCCTACGGTCCTAAAACACGTGGGGTGAATTTACTCAAAATACCCCAAGCTGGCAGCATGTCCCACGGCTTTTGCAGGACACTATCGACAGACCAAAGCAACGGGGCGTCGACTGAGCGACGGCCTGTGATGCTGGGCGTCGTTTTAGTCTGCAGCTGTTGAATGGAGGTTTGAGCCCCCTACACTAAGTACCAACTTACGCCCCTACACAATGGGGCGTTGTTGAGTCTACGGCCGGTAGACTGTGGGCGTCGATTCCCTAGCTTTTGGCAGCTTGGTTGCCAAGTCTTTGGTCCTTTTCTAGGACCCCTCATGGGTCCTAGATGGGTTCGTACCCGGACGTCATCCCACATCAATTTCAATTAAAATGAACACGTAAACTCACTCAAACACATCAAGACACATGAACACTTTCTAAGGCACACCTTCCGAACGTCATGGACGTTCTTGGACGTTTGACCTCTAAACTTAACCAAACTTCACACACTTCCTAAGAACATCAATATAACTCATTTTAACTTAAAATAAACTCAAGAAACAATCACAAAGCTCTAGTTCACTTAGTTCGTTTTAGGGTGTTACAATTCAAAAGGGTCTTATTCCCTCATATACTTTTATTAGAGCTTTACTTACATTTTAAAGTTCCATCCTTTAATTTTTTGAAACTCAAAGTTACTTTATCCTCTAATTTTTCAATTTCTTTTATGTGTTTCTAGCAAAGTTGTATATACTAAGATTAGAATGGAAAATTCTTATATTTGTCCTATATATCTTCTAATTATGTAAGATTTATCAAGAACCAATCTATTTACATACTACAACTAAAATATTTAGAGAAAAAAAGTATATATGTGTATTTAGTACCAACATTCTATAAATACTTTTACAATTTTTAGTGACTATGAATGCAAGGACATTTGGTCAATTACCATTAAATATCTTTTGGGAGTATCTAAAAGTAATCTATTGTAACTACATGTCTCTTTTGTTATACTGTTATTTCTTTTTTGGTAAATTACTTTTGTATTAATCAACAAGAGTTATCATAATAAAATCATAACTAGTTATACCCTACTAGCTAACTCAAAAGAGAAAAATACGATCTCTCTATTCTTGCTATTAGTAAACTCATGTAGTTACAATTCTATAGATGAGGTTAAGAGTTGAAACCCATTAAGATTTTGCGTCTGTGTCCCTTTGTTTATCTTTAAGTTTTGATATAAGATTCTACTTGGATAAAATTAAATCGACCATATCTCTTAGAATATAAGAAGTTACGTGATCCATAATCTATCCACTTAAAGGTAATTGAATCTACTTTTCAGTGCCACCAATTTCACGTCAATCCGATTTCTAAGTAAAAAGTTATGACTATTTTAGTAATCTATACAATGATGTTACGAATTAGCCAACAGGAAAAACCTTAAAAAGGGTTGTTTTTGTTTTCTTACCTCCAAGGAAACCCCAAATGAATTTTCTAGACTAATAAAAGGTTCAAAACAATCAGATTTTCATTTTTACTAATGAAAATCACAATTATTGGCCATAGAGATTTCAATAAAGTAATCCAAGAATCTCAAGAAAGGTTTTCTTGATCGTTTACCTTTAAGATAGCATTTCAAGGTTTCTATTCAAGTTCTTACCAAGATTCTTCAAGAACCTTGTTCTTTCTATCTAAAATCATTCCTAAACATCATCAAATCTTTCACAAATCATGATCCTTGAGTCCATAATTCAATTCAAGGAAAGTCAAGAGTCAAGTCAAGGATCACTTAAGAGTCAAGTCAAGCGCAGTTAAGATCAAAGTCAAGATAAGTTCTTAAAGTTTTTCAAAAGTCTTTCACAAATGTTTTAGTCTTGTTTTAAGACTTAAGTTTTGAGTTCAGTAAAGAGTAAAGTTGAAGTTCTTTTCTTCAAAGGAGTATACGGGGACTATGTATTTCCAAACAAATTTAAAATGTTTTCACGTTTAAATAAGAATGGAAACTGAGATTTCCGAAGAGCTTTTCGGGCTAGTATTTAGAAAAGAGTAAACGCTTTCTAAATGAAGCAAGAGGGGAAAATTTGATTTCCAATATAGCCTTTGAGCTAAGTTTTGAGGAATAATCTCAAATCACAGAAAGAAGTATGTTTTTAAACCATAAAAGAGCTAGTATATTTTTGGGAGTAGTATTAAGCACCGATATGGGGATGCTAGTTCATCTTAACTCAAGTCTCCATAAATCATGTAGTCATCATGGTTAGAAAGGGGTCATATTTTTTAAAGGGAAAAGGGTCTGATATACCCCTCAACTTTGTCATTTGGAGCTGATATACCCCTCCTTATAAAAGTGGCTCATATATGTCCTTACCGTTATACAAACGGCTCACATATACCCCTACCATTACAAAATGGCTCACATATGCCCTTCATTTAACGGAAGTTAAAAAATTAGTTTTAAATTTATATTTGTTACTTCTAATTTTTTTAAAAAAATTATTTAGGCGTATATATGATTCTTCTATCAAAGTTCAAGGTATATTTTAATTTTTTTCATACATAAATTATTTTTTGACTTCTTTTATTATAATTATTTGAGTTTCTTATTCTTATTTTGTTTTTTCTTTCATTCCTTAGTTTAAACAAAAAATATTTAAACTATTTTTTTTCTGTGTATTGTAATTTAATTTCGTATTCGAAGAAAAAATTTGGTCATCTACAATAAGTTTTACAAGAATATTAGTGAAACATAAATAAATTTGATTATCAAAATAATAATTATAAATTAGTCATTGAAATATAAAAAAGTCAAAAAAAATATGTTTGACGAGGATTAAATTTACTCATATGAGATTATATTTTTTAGAAAAAAATAATAAAAATTTAGATTAAAATTATTTTTTTTTCATTTCCGTTAGAGGAAAAGGGTATATGTGAGCCATTTGTCTACAAGTAGGGGTATATATGAGCCACTTCTAACGAGGGGTATATCAGCTCTAAATGACAAAGTTGAGGGGTATATCAGACCCTTTTCCCTTTTTTAAATGGATCATTTTTACAATAGACTAGTGGATCCACTTAGTAGTTCAGGTCCTATACTCTGGCAAAGTGTAGGATGACCGGGCAGCGTGGCCTAATAACGTTGTATCATCATTATAGCTATTAAGTAATGGTTGTCTGTCAGAGAAACTCCCACAGTAGTAATTGCATTGTTCCTCAAGGGGTTCTTCTTAGTATGAATGAGGGTATGGGACTTCATTTATGCATTGGGAGCATGGTATGTTTTTTTATAATATTATGATTATGAGTTATCATGTTTTAAACAGTTTTCCTTTTCTTTATAATGCACTTGTTTTAAACTGCTTTATAATGAAATGAGTTCAGTTAAGTATTCATGAGTTGATAAGAGCCAAGGTAAGTGTTTATTCCATAATCTCTGTCAAGCCTATGTTGTTTTAGCATTCCAATTCGCATACGTTTACATTCAATGTACTGATGCCAGTTGGCCTGCATCGTATTATGATGCAGACGCAGGTAAGTAGGATAGGCATTCTGGCGCATCGTTGATCCAGTGAGCAGTTCAGAGTCTGTTGGTGAGCCTCCTTGCATTGAGGATCCATTTCATTGTTTTCTAGTTTATCTCATTAGGATGTTATGAGGTTTGTCCCAACATCCATCTCAGTTATTTCTAGAGGCTTCATAGATATTTAGATGTAAGTCCTTTGAGTCTTTTCATTATCATTCATTATGTACTTAAACTTTGAGTTGCCATTTTGGCTAAATTGAATGTTTTACCTTTAAAATGTTCTGAGTTATCCTTCAAACAGCTGAGTAAGTGCATTTTAATCCTTGTATTAATGTTATAAGTCTTTCGCTGAGTAAGTAAGCAAGGAAAAAGGCTTGCTTGGGACCAGCAATGATTTTCGAGTGTCGGCCACGTCCAGGGTGTAGGCTCAGGGCGTGACACTTAGGAGAGCTTGATTGTAGAACTATTGTCACGGTAAATCATTGTTTGTTCTTTTTTAAGATGATGTAGTATTTTCGGTATTGTTTCAACCAAATAGCTTGACATGCCCCTCATGCTGCAAAAATGTACTTTGATTCAGTTGTTAACGGAGTAACAATTCGTTGTTTCTTTGATGACCATGATACAGCCCCTAAACTTAACATGAAAACATACCCCAAAAGTACTTCTTTTGTCATCTAAATCACCTGCATAGTCACTGTCACTATAACCAACAAGATCAAATTTTCCTTCATTCTTATAAAAAATAATAAAATCAATGGAACCTTCACATAACACAATATTCTTTCTGCAGCGGCAAGATTAAACTCGCTTGGACATCCCATATATATCTACTAACTAAACTCACAGCATATGCTATGTCTGGTCTAGTGGCAGTTAAATACAATAAGTTTTCAACAATTTGCTTGAATAAAAGGCTATTAACCTTCTTGCCTTCAGGATCTACTGTCAACTTTACTCCAGAATCAGCTAGAGTACTGTCCGAGTTACAACTACTCATCTGAAATTTGTCCAAGATCTCTCGAGCATACTTCTTTTGCATGATAAAATTCTTAAATCAGATTGTACTACTTCAATGCCAAGAAAATAGCGCATCATACCTAGATCTGACATCTCAAATTCTAACATCAAAGATTGTTTAAAATCATCTATCATACTTTTTCATTTCCTGTGTAGATCAAATCATCTATATATAGGCAAACAATCAAAAGTTTTGATGAGGCACTAAATTTAGTAAAAAGAGAATGCTCTTATGGACATTTTTGAAATCCCACTTTCCCAAAGTAAGTCTCTATACAAGTGTACCAAGCTCGAGGTATTTGTTTCAACCTACATAAAGCCTTTTTCAGCTTGTATAGCTTTACTTCACTACCTTACTTTACATATCAAGGAGGTTGGTTAATATATACCCGTTCGTGTAACTTACCATGAAGAGATGTCAGTTTTACATCCAATTGATAAATTGGCCAAGAAATTTGTGCAGCCATAGCTATTTATTCGAACAATATCGAGCCTAGCAACCGAGGCAAACATTTCACCATATTCAATGCCAAACTTCTGAGTGTATTCCTTCGCTACCAGTCATGCTTTGTACTTTTCAATTTTGCCCTTTTTATTTAGTTTGGTCTTGTAAACCCACTTTACACCAATGGTATTCTCACCTTGTGGGAAATCAGTTAGCTTCCAAGTATCATTCCTTTTGATTTATTCAATTTCTTCATCCATAACTTTCTGCCATTTTAAGTTATTTGTTTCATCTTCATATGCAACGGGATCACAGTCTGCAAGTAAAATAAGATTGGCAGTATTATCATCATCAGCAGTTCATCACCACTTGCAAAAAATCAATCTTACAATGTGGCTTTCTTATTTGACGTTGATTTCGTTTGGTCGTCATTCATGATGATTATTCTTCATTGAGGTCCTTGCATTTTGGTCATTTCTCACATCATTATATAAATGTTGCTACACATTTGATCCATCTTCCTGATTCGTCCCTTCAATCATTGTTTCTACTTCCTCATGTTCAACTTTGTGTGTGGATTATACAATTTATACGCCTTCAACTCTTCGCTCACTCCAAGGAAAATACATAGGATTCCCTTGTCATCAAGTTTCGTTCGCCTTTCATCGGGAATATGGACATATGCTATACACCCAAAAAATCCTAAAATGATCAACATTTGGTTTGTGAGAGAGCCAAGCTTCTTCTGTTGTCATATTTTTCACCGCAAAAGCAGGACACCTATTTAATACATGACACTCCAATTAATTGTCTGTGGCCAAAAACTTTTTGGGATTCTCCGAGTTGCCAACATGCTTCTTACCATGTTCAAAATGGTACGGTTTTTCCTCTCAGATACAGCATTTTGTTGTGGTGTATAAGTTGTTGTCAATTGCCTACGACTTTCATTCATAGCGCAAAAGCATGTTAACTTTTTGGAATTAAACTCACCACCATGATCCGTTCAAAGAATTTTGGTTTTCTTCCCCGATTCCTTTTCAACAAAGACCTTGAATCGCTTGAATGCGCTAAAAGCCTCATATATTTTTTTTTGCAAAAATTGAACACACGTCTTCCTGCGATAGTCATCAGTAAAAGATCTAAATACCTTTTATTGGAGTTTGAGGCTGGATTGATTGGACCACAAAGGTCAGAGTGAATCAATTGCAACAATTCCTTAGCCCTCCGTGCTTTTCTTATCGTAAAGGATTCACGATGTTTTTTAGCAACAACACAGTTTTGAAAAACTTCGGTAGTAACATCGTTTTGGGGAAGAGCAGCAACCATATTCTCTGCTGCAAGGTTCTCAAACAATTAAAATTGAGGTGCCCATATTGCATATGCCATCACCAAGTAGAGTCCACCATTTTAGTTGACGAGCATGCTTGGTCATTACTGTATAAAGGAAACAATCAATATGCTGTCATTTTGACTTCAAGAATTCTTCCCTTATGTTGATGTTGTATTGTGCTCGCAGTGACCCTTTTGGATAAAAATTTTGTAATTTCTTTCTTACATCTTCTTCATACTAAGAAGATTGCTCTTTAATTCAGGAATATAAAATAATTCCATTAACTTCGAAAAAATGCCCTTTCACTTGCAATCTGATAGTGCCTTGTCCCAAAACAGAAATACTAGAATTGTTTTCAAGCTTGATACTATTTTTAAAAGATTCATCTAAACTCAAAAATAAAGATTTGTTACTACGCATATGATTGCTGCAAGCTGAATCCAAATACCTCTTATTTGAATTAGATTGTTCTTACGCAAGGTAAGCCATCAATGAAGTTTCTTCTTCTTCTCCTTGTTCTGTGAAATTTGACTTCTCTCCATTTCCCTTGTATGAATGCAAATTAGTTCTGCATTCAAACTGATATTGGACTTATCAAATGTCAGATAACACTCTATTTGCGACTTATCAAATGTCGGATCATAGGCAGAGTATGGATCATTATCATGTGCATTTCCTCTACCATTTAAAGTCATGTTTTGCCCATGTCCTTTGCTTTGAAGCGCTCTCTAACACACGGTTATTCTATGACTTGAACAAATTATTTTTTGACTATTATTTCGAAAAATGATTTTATATAATAACATTAATTGATGATTTTCGATTGACTTGAGAAAAAATAGTTAAAAGAATAATTTTTAATCTTTACAAAAATTGGACTTTGGTAAAACATTTGAATTAAATTACAATTGGTTGAAACTTTAACAAAATTAGATTGATTAGAATTAATTTGACTCATTTTTAAAAATAATAATAAAAACTAAATTGAGTAAATTAGACCATGAAAAAATATTTTAAATTAATTGAGGATTAAATAAAAGTTATAACTAAATATATAGAAGAAAAATATAAGAGTTGATAAAAATAAATTTTATTTAAATTAACTAACATGAAGAATATGGTTCGTCTTTTGAGGAATTAAATTAAGTTATTAACAATTCTAAAGTTATGGATGAAAAAAACACACTAATATCACAATTAAATAAGGAAAAATTACATAAATTAATACATTTTAAAAAATAATTACTGATTTTAGCGATACTTTTTGTTTATTACCATTTATAGCAATGCTTTGTTAAATCTGTAATATGTATTAAAAGTGAATTATGTATGCAATATATATGAATTATATTTCTTTTTTGAAATATATCATGTTTGTTTGGTAAAAAATTGTCACATTGTATTATAAGTGTATTAAAATGTGTGATAAATGTATTATTCATCATTAAAATTTGTATTATATGTGAATAATAAATTGATCTTTGTAATATGTATTAAACTTGTATTATAAATGAATTAAAAGTGATCAAGTGAGGTAAAAATATTATTGCTATAAATGGTAAATATTTTTTTATTATAGTATATTTATGTAAGTTTCCCATTAAATAATGCCTTAAATAATTTATGAGTAAGAGAGAAGGAATTTGGGCCCTTACTGGGCCTGCTGCAGCTGATTTGGGCTTCAACCTTATTTATACCCTTTGAAACCCCTGTGTATACAATAAATGTATAACGTTGTATACAGGTTGTTTCTTAGCCCTTTTTTCTGTATTGAACTGTATATTGAACATACAGGGTTTGTTTGGTATGAACGAAAATATTTTCCAAGGAAAATGTTTTTTTGAAAAACAAGTAGATATTTGACTTATTTTCTCATGTTTGGTTGGTGAGTAGAAAATATTTTAGTGTTTGGTTTTTGAATGAAAAATATTTTTGATCAATATCATTTAATTTTTACTAGAACTAAAAATAATTTTTGAAGTTAAATTTATTTTAAAAAACAAACTTAAAATTTTTTTCGTGGTGGTTCTTTTGGGGAGGG
>NC_028645.1:35064136-35067104 GCF_001406875.1 Solanum pennellii | reverse complement strand
GGTGGGGGAGCTGGCGTGGGTTGGTGATGGTAGGGCGGGGTGGATAGGGGAAGGTTGAAAGAGAGTTTTAGAAAATATTTTCCTTAAGTTCTGAAGAGAAGTCATTTTCCTTCGATTAGAGAAAAATTAGTTGATTTGGAAAATATTTTCCAAAACATTTGACCCAACCAAACATGAGAAAGTTGGAAAATATTTTCCGGAAAGCATTTTCCTTCATACCAAACACACCCATATTGTCCACTTTAACCCCCGCAACCCACATTTCCATTTGTTGCCACATATTCGTTGCACTGCCTGTGTATCACGTACATCTAAATGTATTACGGGATGTATATCTGTCTCCTTTTCGATTTTCCGAGACCTGTTTCATATTTCATTTCTTCGAACAAAGATGAGGCTGACTCAAAGACGGACCTCGACTCAAGGAAATGCAAGGAATGAGTCCAAAGTGAACTCGATTTGACAATTCATGCAATGAAAACAAAAGATTAAGGATTAGCATATGAAAAGGACTATATGGATTCTTGATTGAAAGTAAATGAGACAGTAAGATTATTTATAGGAAAAAACAAATTAATCAGAAAAAAAGAAAATCGGTCACGAAACAAGCAACATGTGTGTGAAATTGGCCTAAACTAGCAATTTCCTAATATTTCTCAAGTTCGATCCTCAAGTTGATTAAAACAGAGGTATGTCTAAATGAATGGACTGGGACTTACACACCAACACATACTACTGGAAAGTGACAAAAACAAATATCCCCAAAGTGATATCAATGACCATGCCATTTAGGGGTTTAGGAAACAATGAGGAAATAATAGTTTGTTACAATTGGGAACATGACCCCAACAATTTAAAAATAACAATATAACTTCCAAGCCAAATCTATAAATCAACATTTAAAAGAGACACACATTAAGACTGTAGATTAAGAAATTTAATCAAGAGCCAAGTGAAGAAGACAACATGCCGCTTTAAATGTTAGAAGAGAAAGAGATGAACAAATTATGACAAACTGAACTTAGATGGAAAACAATTCTCACCCTACAGTATTTATCTAAACAACAAAACTTTAAAAGGGGAAATATGAAACACAACATGGAAATTAAAGCAAACAATGACCAGGATTACACTATGCATCCTCGAGTAATCTGTGAAAAACTTACATTCTACAAGCTCAACTAAAAATGGTTAACATTTGACAAAAATTTAAACCAAATAGAAACATAGACTCAACCCGAACAAGGCATATTGTACAATACGACAATTCTAGGATTCAAAAAAATATGGAGAAAACCAACTGCTACATCAACAAACAATAGATAAAATGACAAATAACCATCGCATTAACTAGTTTAAGATCTGCCCCTATTTTCGAAAAGAAAACGACCGAGTAAATGCACTTTGATGTTTAAGAAAATGAGAACGAAACAATACAAATTCAGTCGCATCAAACAAGCATACAAGAGGAAAAATAACAAAGTAATCTTGAAGAGAGAAACAGGAAAAAAACAACATTATATACAAATATCCAAAGATTTAACTCGGCCAAGTCACAGAATCACACGAGGACATTATGAACTCAGCAACACACATCTACCAGCCAACCACAAAACAGAGATTCTTAACACCGAAAGATTGAAATATGAAAAGAATGTTGTCGAGGAAGAAATGTTACCTTTTTCCGGGCAGCGACTAAGACTCGACGAGCTTAATACTGAAGATTCCACCACCACCTTGACTTCACTAGATTCCTATGAACTCAAAAAATTGAAAATTATATTTATTTATTTTTTGAACTTTTGAAGCCGTTTTTGGCATGTATTATCAAATGGAAATCCTCCTCTAAAATAGTGAGGATGAAAGCTTTATATAGACACAAAAACTAAGGTCGAATGAGGGTAGCGAGTGTTCAAATTTGAATTCGAAATGCTCTTTTCGAAGCTACACTGGAAAGGGGGATAGGATATCCCTGAAAAGAGGGAAAATGGGAGGGCAAAAGTGATGGGTCTACAGAAAAAGGACTTCGTGGCTTGAATAGTACCGATTCTCAATGACTTGAGAATGGTATCTGTTGATCTTGACGCCAGGACGAGTGAAGCGCCGAGATTGCTCCATTTGGGACTGCTCCTCATACAAATCGTACTGTTGAGGCAGAAAAAGGGAGGCGACGCATACGGAGGACACTAGTTGGGCTGTTTGGAGTGGACAGGTCAAGCATACTGCTATTTGTATGTTTTGTTTTGGGTGGAGTCGCGATTCGCTCGCTGGGTATTGTTTTTCTTCTTCGCGAAGGGGAGAAGAAAAGAAGAAGTGGGATCGGGTCGGTTTGATGTATGGTTGAGGGCTGATTGTATTGAGGTGGGCTTGGGTTTTGCTGAATTGTATTAGATTTCTTCAGTGGGCTGGGAATTGAATAGGCTGGAGGAAATTAATGTTGTCAATTGGGTTTTTGTTTAGTGAATATATGGGCAGCTGGGATTGGAATGTTGGGTCGTGAGAACAGGCCCATATTTTGGTCGTTTAAAGGGTTAAGGATAAGATAAACAATTGGCTAATAATTGCTACAAGACAATTTTCATAAATTAATTAACGAACTTAGTAATCTTAACATTCGATTGCAAAATAATTAATTTAATTACAAACTAATTAACTCGAAATTATAACTACAACCTAGACTAAAGTAAATTAATACTCCCTCCGTTTCAAAAACAAATACCTCCTTTCCTTTTTAGTCTGGTTCAAAAAGATTTACCTCTTTTTTTTTTGTAACAACTTTCTACATGGCATGTTTAAGGCCACAAGATTAAAGGGTAATTTTGTACATTTGACATAACTTTAATTTCGGACCATATGATCAAATGTCTTCTTTATTTTCTTAAACTTCGTACCAAGTCAAACTAGATCATTCTTTGTGAAACAGAGTGAGTATGATATTTAACTAAGATGTAAAACCTTTTGTGATCAT
>NC_028645.1:35059335-35063522 GCF_001406875.1 Solanum pennellii | reverse complement strand
TATATATATAAAATCTAAAAATTATAAAAGTTACAAAACCATTCAAAATAACTTGCAAAATATTTTTTTTGAAATTTTATAAAACTAATCATTTTAAATCATTTGAAATTTAAGAAGTTCGACGATTAATTTATATTGTGAGGGGTCAAAATTGGTTGTCAACAAGGAGGAGGAGTCATTCTCTGCTCGTGTATTAGTGAAGAGCTTTGTAATTCATCAATTGACATTGTATCAATATTTTCTACTCCGCAATAGAGCACACTACATATGCAAATTTTGAAGACATAGATCGTAGATTCTTTTCAATAACATCAACGTCATCCAATTTTCCACCATAAACACACATCTTGTTAATAATGGTTAATGTTCTGGCGAAGTACTCATCTGCTAACTCTCCTTCTTTCATGTGTAGAGCTTCAAATTCTTTGCGAAGGACTTGATGTTGTTCCTGCTTCACTCTTGTTGTACTGCATGTAACATCTCGTAATTAGAATTAACAAAGAATCAGCTAAGAATCCAAGAATAATCAAATTTGGAAAAAAATAAGGAAATCTAGAAAATTTCCAGATTTCAAGAGTGAGTTTTGGTCATTTTCAAACGGCCATAACTTCCATCTTAGGAGGAGTTTGGGTGAGTTCTTTATACGGATGAAATCTCGTCGAAATATCTTTCCAACGATGCCAACTTTGCTAAATTCTGAGGTTGTATGAGGGAGATATTACTTCCGGAAGTTGGGTTGTTGGACAAAGGAAATTCCAAATCCGAATTTTTGTAAGGGCAAAGTTGACTTTTCACCCTATTAACTCCTAATTTTGTTTTAAGGTTAATTAGGAATAAATACTAAGTCCCAAATCAGTCTTTACAAATTTTGAAACGCTTAGGGCTTGGGAGAAAAAGAGAGAAGAAGAGAAGACCAAGAATCGTCTAAGAACGCCAAGAATGTTGCATGAATTTCGTCAGGGATGATCCTTATCAAGGTATGCGAGATCGTTCTGTGATGGGCCCTTTCACCCACACCCTAATTGTTTCAGTTTAGTGAAGTTTGAATTAGTGAATGATGAACATAGAATTCTTGATGAAACATTGTGAAATCTTGTTGGTTGATTTGTAGTCGATCTCAAGTAGTTTGGATTCTTGTTTTCGGACTGTTTTCGGGTTTAAACTATTGGGTGATGAGTTAATTAGGGATCCTAAGTGTTTGGGGGTGGGATCCATGGGAGTTTGGAAAGGTTTAGAGATGAAAAACAAAGAACAAAGTCGGAAAACCCATCTAATAGGCACTGGGACACCGCGCCTCCAAAGTGATGTACCTTTCATTTTGCGAGTTGATTCCAACAGTCTAGAGTACATCTAAACATCATGAAATCATCCATAAACATGAGATCATGAACCTTCAATTCAAGGAAGTTAAGACCCAAGTATAGAAGTTAAGAAGCAAGTCAAAGTAAAGTTATAAAGTTTTCTAAAGTCTTTCACAAACGTTTTCACCTATTTTAAAAGACTTAAAGTTCAAGTCAAGAAAGAGTAAAGAGTTGAGTTCATTTCTCAAAAGCTATAAGGAAATTAAGTATTCCCTGAGAGTTAAGTTCAAGTAAGCAAAGAGTATCAAGTTGAGTTCACTTCTCAAGAGTTATAAGGGAACTAAGTAGTTCGTAAGATCTTAAACAAAAATAATGTTTTCAAACTTTGGAGAAGAAAGGGAAGCTAGACTTCCACAAAGCATATGGCTAGTATCAATAGAATAAAGAGGAAACTATGATTTTCAAGAGAGAACAGGGTCATACTTTTTAGGTGAACCCTCTTTATAGTTTACTAGTGGATCCATTAGGCAGTTCAGGTCCTATACTCTGGCAAAGTTAGGATGGCCGGGCAGCGTGAGCCGAGTAACGCTGTATCATCACTGTAGCTCTTATGTGATGGTTGTCGGTCAGAGAATCTCCCGCATCAGTATTGTATTTTCATATACATCAGTTATTGTATTTTCATATACATCAGTTATTGTATTCTCATATACATCAGTTATTGTATTTTATATACATCTCAAACATTATTGTATACTTGTATACATTCAGAGTTTTCAGCATGTTTCAGTCAATATTTCTTTATATTGCACTTACTTTTAACTGCGTATATTGAAAAAGATTTAGTAGATCATAAGTTGAGCAGAGCCAAGATAGGTGTTCATTCTCACTCCTTTACAAGCCTATGTGTTGTTTAGATTTCCAACTCGCATACTCGTACATTCAGTGTACTGATGCTAGTTGGCCTGCATCGTTTCATGATGCAGCCACAGATAACCAGGATCAGCACGCAGCGCACTGTTGATCCCGTTGAGCACTCCACAAAGCCTCCTTGCATTCCGGAGGACATCCTTTTTCATTGCTTTATCAGTTTAGCTTTTAGGATGTTGGTGGGTCTGTCCGGACATCCCTCTTCAGTCAATTTAGAGGCTTCGTAGACTATAGAATTTCATATTGGAGTTATTATCAATTTTGAGACATAAATGTTATTTTTGGCCAGATTTATGATATGAAGTAATTTATTTAAACATGTATTATTCTTGTTTAAGTTGAGTGAAGTCTTAAGCTGAGTTAAGTAAGTCAGGCCAAGGGTTTTATTGAGGGCCAGCGATGGTCTTCGAGTGCTGGTTCCGCCCAAAGTGTAGGCTCGGGGCGTGACACGACATACTTTTCTTTCATTGAATCAAAATCTGCTTTGAGGTATCGTTCTGAAGAATGGTCTCCAATATGAGATGATTTATTGCTTGGAATAGATAACTTTAGGCTTTGAGATCCTTCAGTCTTTGCTCATCCAAAACTTTCTATTCAGATTCTGTTATCACCACGCCACGATCTAGTTCACTAAAACCAGTCTCTATAATGCTCCAAAATTCTTTTGAATGCAAGAATTTTTCCATCAGCATGCTCCAATGATCATAGTGACCATCAAAGTAAGGAAAAGTAGGTTGGATGAATTTTTACTTTCAGATATCATGAGCATTTATTGCTACAAGATACCAAGTAAATAGCAGCTTCTTTTACTCACAAGTCACTTCAAGTTTAGCTGTGATACCACTATTGAAATTGAGTAAACAATAATCAGAAACTTAGTTCATTCTTATTGATAAGAGACTCTCCAAATAAATAGACATTACATCCAAAACTGATTCCTAAAAATAAGCAACAAATAGACCCAACAAGTAGTGAAAACCTAAAATCAGTAACAATAAAATCTTCCTAAAGAAAAAGTCAACTAAAAATCAATTCTTTTATTCGACTAAATCAAAACACTCACCATTTACAAAGATTGTGAAATTGTCATTTGTCTTTTATGTTGATGACAATTTATACTTTTTAGGGCAACTTTCACATATGCAAACACAAAATTCATATTTGTATGCTATAGCAAAGTTTGCATAATTGCACTCCATAGCAAACATATATATTTATAATTCGCTATACATATACAATTGAAGTGAATAATATAAAACGAGAAAGAGAGAAATTATATACAATTTAAATTTGTATAAAATGAGAAAGAGAGAAAGGCAAAAGCGACTTGGGCAGGGAAATATTTGTATTGTATAATTATAAGTGTATAAGATGATTATATACAATTTGAATTTTTATAAAATGAGAAAGAGAGAAAGAAAAAAAAGACTTGGGCAGGGAATATACAATTGAAACGAACTGTATAAAATGAGAAAGAGAGAAATTATATATGTCACGACCCAAAACGAGCCGCGAGTGGCACCCACACTTATCTTACTAGGTGAGCGAACCAACAATCTAAAACCCCAACGTTTACCAATATTTCAACCATAATGAACAAAATATAATGCGAAAGACCCAAAACTCATTAATACAACCAATTAAATAAACTTCTAAATTACAATACTTATCATCCCCAAAATCTGGAAGTCATCACATCAAGAACATCTATCCTCAAATCACTAAGTCTAAGAGTATTTAAGAAACTAAAATAAGTAAACAGATGGTCCATGTCCGAACTTCAAGGACATCAAGACGCGAATGAGAGAATCCAGTCCGAGCTAGGAACAATAGCTCACCCTGAAATCTGACGTGCTGAAGACTGGCTAGAGTTGCGGACGAGAAGAAGTCACTGGTGCACTTGCTGCAATCCACAAAACAACAAGAAGGAAATAAAAGTAGGGGTCAGTACAAGGA
>NC_028645.1:35042677-35058981 GCF_001406875.1 Solanum pennellii | reverse complement strand
CTACGTGTCGGAACGTGACACTCCGATCCATTATTCCTACGTGTCGGAACGTGACACTCCGATCCATTATTCCTACGTGTCGGAACGTGACACTCCGATCCATCTATCTCATTATTTCAGTTCACCAAGCTTTCTTTATGTCAAGCAACATATTAATAGAGAGGATTTAAGATTAAAGATTCAACAATCTCATCATTCTAACCACCACAATTATACGATCACAACATACAAACACACAATCAAGTACATAGAAGACTTTACAATACCACCCAATACATATCAAACGCTATTAAGAGTTTACTATCACATAGCATAAACCATAACCTACCTCCACCGAAGAATCGTGATCAAGCAAGCTATCTCCCCAATGCCTTTTGCTTTCCTCTTCGTTCTCTCTCTCGCTCGTTCGTTCTCTTTCTGTCTTTTTCTTTTTCTTCTCCAGATTCTTTTTCTTTTACCCCTTTAAAACTTTTAGCAGAATTCCGACCCAGTTGGGTTACGCAACCTGTGACGGTCCGTCGTGTCTATGACGGTCCGTCCTGTAGGTCCGTCACAAAGTTCAGAGAGTCAAATTCTGTAAAGGGTTTGTGACGGTCCGTCATACCTACGACGGTCCGTCCTGCAGTTCCGTCGTGAAGTTTAGAGAGTCGGTCTCAGTACCCAGATTTTCAGAGTTTAAGTGTTTTGGAACGAAGCCCCTCGACGTTCCGTCGTGCCTATGACGGTTCGTCCTACTTGTCGTCGAGGGTAATGAGAAAAGTAGCAGAAGAAAATTTACAAGTATGGGACGACGGAATCCATCACGGGCCGTCGTGACCATGACGGTCCGTCGCGTGGTCCGTCGACCCAGTCAGTTTTTATCAAAATAATCTTACTGCTCGAATCGACTAAACAGGTCGTTACAATATACGATTTGAATTTGTATAAAACGAGAAAGAGAGAGAAAGGGAAAAGAAACTGGGAAGGGGAGTACTTTTATTGTATAATTATAAGTGTATAGGAAAAAATTTTGTGTATTTGCATGTGTATATACAATTTTATCTAACTTTATACAAACAGAAATGCAATTTATACATTTCATTTCAATTTGTATAAGCGAGGGTGGCGAGCGAGATCTAGGAGAAGGGAGAGAGGAGAATGAAAATATATGTATTTATACAATTTCCTCTCGCTTTATACAAACACAAACACATTTTATACATTTGTTTTTGTATAAAAAGCGAGAGAGGTGAGCCGGACTGCCACCAAACGAGAGTGGCTGGCGAGATTCCACCAACGAGAGTGACGAAAATAGCTATAGTTTGCTATAGGATACAATTAAATAAAAGTATATTTATAGAATTTAATTTGAATTAATAGTTTGCTATTATATACAAGTTTCCCTACTTTTGATAGGCATGTTTGAACTTTCTGAAACTAAGAAATGTCTCATTTTAGTCTTTAATTGTAACACTTTGAAAGTTCAAGACGAGTCTTAGAGCCTAACATAGGTGTCATGGGGTCTAAGCATTATTCTAAGACCTATTTTAATGAATATAGGTTATTTAGGAAGTTTAAGAACCAAAACATCCAAGAACGTCCATGACGTTTGGAAACTAGTTCTAAGGGGTACTAGCGTGCCTTAGCCTATTTGACTAGCTTTTAGGAGTCGGAAATCCATAAAATTAGGTGGAAGGGTGAATAACATATGTTTAAGGTGATTCATGGTCCAAACGTCCGGGTACGACTCCCCAAGGACCAACCAAGGGCCCTTGAGGACCACCCTTGCAAGTTGATGTCAACACTGCCTAGGCAGTGTGCATCAACGAGATGCAAGCAACAATCCGTGTATGGATCGACGGGGTGTCATTGACAACCGTCGACCAACACTTAGAAAATTGTAGGAAGCCTCCTCCTGCACCAGTCTCTGACCAAGACGACGGTTGTGCAGGACGGAGGGTGTCGACTCACAGACGGCCCGTCGACAGGGTTCCGTCTGTGAGGGTTAAAGTTTTCCTGCATGTTTTAATATTGGTTCATTTAATTAGTTAAGGGGTTAGGAGGTTAATTAGGGGTTTAAGTGAGTCTAACTAAGTTAATTAACTTCCCCTATAAAGACCCCAACCCTCATTAATCTAAATACATCTCACCAAAATAAACTCTCTTCCTTCTCTCTTCTTTCTCTCTCTATTTGGAAGCCACCATTGAACACAAGCTAGGGGGAGGTTTTGGGGAATGGAAAGAGACGATTTCACCATCAAATCTTCATCAAACGTTAACGTATGAGATCTAATTCAACTTTGAGACTCTTTCCTCAAAGGGTTCCTTCAAAATGGATTTCAAAAGTTGAGTTTTCATGTGGGTTTCATCCAATTATGAAATTGATGTTGTGAACTGAGTTGTTTATGGTTTCTTTATGATATAATGGATAGATTAACATGTATTTTAACTTTATTATGATCAATTGTTATGGTTTGGTTCAATTTGAAGATTATGATCCTTAACCCTTAATCCTAGGTTTGATCTTGATGTAAATTGGGGTGTGATTGATTCAATTGTCTTGATTATGGGTCAAATCACTATCAGATGATGTCATTACAGTAATCATTAACAAATTGGAGTGAGTTTTAGTCTTTCATGCTAGTCTTGAGAAGATAATCTAGGTTAGAAGGTGAATTGACCTAGGCATCTTATTTTAAGCTATAATCTAGTATAGAATTGTGCTATAGTGTTTATTCTAGTCTTGTTATCAAGTTGAATATTGAATTATGATTTTGAACATCTAAATTGGGTTGAATTATGGGTTGATGGTAAGACCCTTATGATGAACTATGAGGAAGACTTGGTAAGTTTTAGAATCTCTATCTTTACTTCCAATTGTGATTAATTGTGGTTAAGTCATGATGTTATATTGGAGTATGCCTTATATTAGGATGATAGAGTGGTATGATGTTGAATTTAAATGTCTTGATTATGGTTGTGAGGTTGATTAAGATATAAATTCTATAAGAATGGTGATGTATACCAATGTGCCTTATTATGAATTGATATGTAATGTGTTAACCTCACCTATATGAATTATGATGAAAGGATTTATACTCATACAATTCTTATTGAGTCATTTACGATGATGATTATACAAGGGGTAGACCCTATGACCTAAACTAAGCTATGATTGATGATAAAAGGCTTAAAGACATTTCAAAAAAGGACTCTAGCTTAGCACCGAGTGAACTAGATTTAGGAGTGTCCCTTCCCACATAGGGAAGGTAAATTACTCTTGAGATTGGAGACTATAATGCATGGAGCATAAAAAGGGTCCCAACTATATCTCCTAGTTTTTGAACTATGTTTCCCCCATAGGAATACTAGCTAGTGGATCCACGCAGTTGCTATGTTTTATGGTTTGGTACTACCTTGCCAAGTAGTTCGCCTTCTTTTGGTGTAGGGTTTCATCACACCGGATTCCACACTAGCTCATGTGGTCTATGTCGTTTAGGGCAAGATGTTCCCAAAAGGTAAAATGATTAAAGGATTTGAACTCTAACTTGGATAACCTAAGGGGTCTAGCTTATTCTAGGTAGGAGTATGGGACTCTACCTAAGCATTGCACTATTTAGCCTTGAGGGGAGTTTTAGGAGGATGTTCTTATATATGATTATGTTATGATAATATATGATATGTACATAATGAACTTGCACGTTGTTGATACTATATGTTGATTAGTTCATTTATGAGTATATGTTGGGTTATACTGTTAAAATAAGATGAAATGTATATCTAAATGTATCCTATGTGGAGTTGGACATTGGTTATGGTTTCTTGTTGGGGCTACTTGATTGAGTAAGGTTATGGGGCTTTGCTTGGTCATTGCACTTGTTGACTTGATAAGGATTCATGAGTAGTTGTCTTGCTTATTATGATATAATTGACTCTTAGCCAGGCTTTTGATGTTATTCCTTGATGATAGGGTTATAGTAAATCATGGGTTCAAGTATGTTGGGATACATATTACTTGTTTGAGTTAGTAAGCATGTTTGGTTGATTGGTATGTTTTGCTTGATTTTGCATTAGACTTTTAAAAGGGTAAAATGACATGTTTTGACTAAATGTCCCTTTTTAGCATGTTTTGCTCTTATATTTGCATATGGTCTCATACTTAGTACATATGGAGTACTAACCCCATTTTCTTCCTTTTTCCCAAATATTTTAGGTTCCTTTCGTTGAAGGCTAATCCGAGATGACTTGAAGAAGGCTTTGATATTCTCTATCATCCAAGTGGGTAGGTCCTCACTTTCGGAGGGCGATGCCAATATCTTGCCCATGAAGTTCCTTTTTCTAAGACTTTTATGTTCATTCCACTTTCATTGTGTACGACTTGTATAAGCCTATATGTGGCTTCTTTACATTTGATGTAGGCCTATGCCCAAATTGTGATGATCGTTTAGATGGTATGAGATGAGTCAATCTTCGAGACTATCCTTCTATCTTATACATGTGTATGTGCAATAAAATTAGAAGGCTATGTAACCTTCCTATACGAATGGTCTATGTATACTCGATACGTATATATTGTGTGTATGTAGAGGTCTATGTAAACCTCCAAGTAGATGTGATGAAAAGTTTTAAATTTTTCCGCACTTTCAACCTATGAATGTAATGACATGAGACTAAGAGGCTAGTCTTAGTCCTTGAGAAAGGACGCCGCCGCCGATTACGTCTAAGGGGTAAACCCGGATGTGACATTAATTAAAATGAAAGATCTAAAAATAGTAGATAATATCTTAGTTATAGAAGTCAATAAGAAATAATAAGAAGTGATTTTATGACAAGCCTACTATGTTAATAAGATACTTGACAAGTTCAAATGTTTAGACATAGATGAGTATAATATTTCATATGGCGTAGGCATAAATTTTATTGAAAATATTCAAAGAAATGTGACTTAATTGATAAAAATTGAATCCAATTACTCAATGAGAATTGAATTATAGAAGAAGAATGAATCTCAATTTCATATTGATCAGTTCATCTACATTGTATTACTCTCTACATATATATACATGTACTAAGTGACTTATTTACAAGAAAACCATCTTCTAGAATCTTCTCAATATCCTAACTAACTATCATATCAACTTAACTAACTATCAACTAACTATCACATGTAAACTAATCAAGTTAATTATTTACAATCTCTTTGTTATAATCTCTAATAGCCCCCTTCAAGCTAGAAGATATGAAGATGTTCTTGCTTAGTCCTTTAGTTAGAATATCAGCTGGCTCTTCAGATGAGCATAAGTACTGTAAGACCACAAGACCTTTTGACACTTTTTCTCTAATAAAATGACAATCAATATCAATATGTTTGTTCTCTCATGGAACACTGGATTAGCAGCAATCTGAATAGCTGCTTTGCTATCACAATGCAATGAAACAGGTAACACCAATGGTACATCCAGTGTTTTGAACAAACCAATAATCCAAGTAATCTCTGCAACAGTGGAGGCCAGACTCCTATACTCTGCTTCAGCAGAGCTTCTGTAAATAGTAGACTGCTTCTTGGATTTCCAAGATATTGGAGAATCTCTATACTTGATTAGGTAACCAGTAATTGATCTTCTAGAATTAACACATGATCCCCAATCAGCATCACAATATGCCTGAAGAGACTCTGTGGATTGTGTTGTCAATAATATCCCAAATCCTGGTGATTGCTTAACATATTTCACTACTCTGATGGCAGCATTCATATGAGAAACTTTAGGAGCCTGCATGAATTGGCTGAGACTTTGAACTGCATAAGATATATCTGGCCTGGTGAGAGTAAGATATAGTAACCTCCCAACTAATCTCTGATATTCACCAGGATCTAATAAAAGTGAATCAGATTCATCTCCAACTAAATCATCAAACTCAGATCTAGTAAGTTTCGGATTTAATTCTGCAGGTGTAGACATGGGTTTAGAACTCCCTAACCCCAAATCTGAAATCAATTCTAATGCATATTTCCTTTGGTGCATCAATATTCCTTCTGAATTTCTGGCAAATTCAATACCTAGAAAAAATCTAAGATCTCCTAGATCTTTTATTCTAAAATGATCCTTTAGAACCTGCTTTGTCTCTTCTATCATTTGACAACTGCTTCCTGTCACAAGCAGGTCATCCACGTATATAAGAACAACTACAATGTCATCTCCAACTTTCTTGGTCATGAGGGAATAATCAAGATGACTTTGTTGGAAACCTGCTTCAATCAAGGCAATCGTCAGCTTAACATTCCATTGTCTTGAGGCTTGCTTAAGCCCGTAAAGTGACTTAATCAGTTTGCATACCAAACCTTGACCTTTTCTTTTCTCATCAGATTGAAATCCCTGAGGTAATTGAATATATACTTCTTCCATCAGATCTCCTTGTAGAAAAGCATTATAAACATCCATTTGTTGAACATTCCATCCTTTTGCTGCTGCTACAGATAAGACTGTTCTCACTGTCACCATTTTAACAACAGGTGAGAAAGTTTCATGGCAATCTAATCCTTCCTTTTGATTATAACCCTTAGCTACCAATCTAGCCTTGAACCTCTCAACTTGTCCATCAGCTTTGTACTTGATCTTATACACCCATTTGCAACCAATGGCCTTTTTACCAATAGGTAATTCAACAAGTTCCCATGTCTTATTATCTTCAAGTGCCTTAATCTCCTCCTTCATAGCTTGAACCCACCTTTCATCTTTCATAGCCTGATGATAAGTACTTGGTTCTTTCTCCATTAAAGAGTTGACAATATAACATCGATATGACATGGAAAGACCACTATAATCAATGTTATCTGAGATAGAGTACAAGCAATTTGACTGTCTAGATTTCCCTGTTTTTGTTAGGACAAAATCATGTTGCCATAAATGGAGCCTTGCTTGATCTGCTGGACCTCCTTTGTGTCATTATAACATGATTATCCATGTGAGTTCCTCCTTCTCCTGGCACATTACAAGTGGCAGCAATCTCTACTACAGGCAAAGGTACTGTGTAATATTCAACGTCATTGGCATTCATAGAAATTTCTGCTTGGCTATCTTCCATAGATGAAGGTGCAGACTCCAATTCTAGATCATCATTTATATGACTTGAATGAATAGCACCAGTATCATGCAAAACATCTGTAGAATGAGACTGCAAAACATCTGTAGAATGAGACTGAAAAGGAAAAATATTTTCAGTAAAGATCACATCTCGACTGATGAAAAAAATATGATGTTCAAGATCATACAATTTGTAGCCTTTCTGCGTAGTTCCATATCCCATCAAGACAGATTTAGTTGCCCTTGCACCAAACTTATCTATCTTTTGTGTATTTGTAGCATAACATAGACATCCTATGATTCTCATGTATGATATATCAGGTTGTTTTCCAAATAGCACCTCAAAAGGAGATACATTATGCAAAACAGATAAAGGCATTCTATTGATAATGTGCACATCTGTTGATATGCACTCTCCCCAGAATCTAATAGGTATATATCCTTGGAATCTGATTGCTCTAGCAATTTCCAAGATGTGTCTATGTTTTCTTTCCACCACACCATTCTGTTGAGGTGTGTGTGGACAAGAACTCTGATGTATGATTCCATGATTAGTGAACAAATCAGCACATTGAGAATTGAAGAACTCCCCTCCATTATCTGATCTCACAGCCTTAATTTGTACATCAAACTGAGTTTTAACCATCAAAATAAATTTTCGAAGTATAGTGGAAACATTTGACTTGAGATGAAGTAAAAATACCCAAGTCCATATGGAATGAATGATCATCAACTAATGTAAGAATAAATCTCATGTTATTATGTGTAGAGACTTTATAAGGCCCCATACATCCATGTGAATTAGATCAAAACATCTAGTACTTCTATTGCTACTAGCATGAAATGGAAGTCTAATTTGTCTTGCTAATGTACATACATCACAATGACTCATGACAGAACTCTTATTGAGCTTAAGCATACTGATTTTCTGATCACATTTAAAGGCACATGGCCTAATCTTTGATGCCACAATACTTCATCCTCACATCCTCTTGCTGCAACAAATGAACTTGATCTATGTGAAAATCGATCTTGATTCTTCAACATGTACAATTCATCTTCCTTTTCACCAATCTCCTTCACTTTCCCAGTGAAAAGATCCTGAATGAAGAAGAAATCAGGATAAAATACAACACAACAATTCAATTCCTTAGTCAGTTTGGACACTGATAAGAGATTGAACTTAAAATCAGGCGCACATAAAACATCTTTTATAACATCACCTCCTTTAAGTTGAGAACTGCCTGAATTGGTAATGAGTGTTGTGTCGCCATTAGCTAATTGAACCCTTCCTGGATTATTTACTGAGGATCCAGGTTTCAATAAGGTAAGATCTCTAACCATGTGATTAGACACTCCACTATCCACTATCCAATCTGAAGAACAATTAGCTGCAATATTACAAAAAGAAGTACCTGCAAATGTACCTGCCATATTTGCATTAACCTCATTCATGTTGTGTTTCTTCAGCATTTGTAATATTTGATTATATTGATTTGGCGTGAAGTAAGAAACAGGTCCAACTCCTCCACTTGTGCTTGGTCCAAATTGAGGCTGCTGATGATTGTATGATTCAAGTTCAGATCTCTGTTGCCCTTGCATTTGTGAAAACCCTTCTGCTTGTGTTCCACTTGAAGCTTGTACAATATTAACCCTTTTCTTTCCTTTCCAATCCGAAGGATATCCAATTAACTGAAAACATATATCCTTTGTATGACCCTGCATATTACAATGAGTACAGTGTTTTAACTTGTTACAATCCTCTCTAGTATGTCCTTTCATCTCACAATGATCACAATAAGAACCACCTCCTCTTTGTTGACGACTAGATCCATAACCTCTACCTCCTTTTCCTCTAGAACCTGATCCTCCAAATTGATAACTACCTGATTTATTTGTCAATAATGCAGTAGGATCAGTGATGCCTCCACCAGAATATTCACCACTTAGTGCACGTTGACTCTCATCTTGTACAATCATGGAACATTGATAGACACTGGGTGGGGAATTTAGCATAAGTATATGACTTCTAGCTTGTCCATAGCTTTCATTCAAACCCATAAGAAATTGCAATAACTTTTGCCTACCCATATTATCAGAATAATCCTTCGATCTAGCACATTCGCAGGATGGAGGAGGAACTATTGAATCGAATTCATCCCAAAGATCTTTCAGCTTTGAATAATAGACTGAAACAGGGGAAATACCTTGAGCATGTGTAACTATGGCTTTGTGAAGATGAAAAATTCTGGCATATTGACTTTATCAAATCGTTCCTGCAGATCCAACCAAACTTGAGCTGCATTTGATCGAAAAACAATTTTACTGACTAAATCCTTGCTAACATTGCTCATAATCCATGACAGGACCATTGCATTACATCTGTCCCATTGCTTCTTCTCAATTTCAGTCATGAAACCATCTTTTTTGATGCTGCCGTCGATGAATCCTAATTTGTTCTTTGTGAGCGAATTCAATTGCATCGCCCGACTCCATAACGTATAATGCTCCATTCCAGTAAGCTGTATCCCAATTTGCACTGCCCCTGGTACATCGGAAGAACCCAGAAACAAAGGATGATCATGATCTATCTTCTTCGCCATTGATCATCAACTTTAAGCTATAAAATTGAACGTAGAATAACGATTCGCAGTCCCTAAGCTCTGATACCATGATAAAAATTGAATCCAATTACTCAATCAGAATTGAATTATAGAAGAAGAATGAATCTCAATTTCATATTGATCAGTTCATCTACATTGTATTACTCTCTACATATATATACATGTACTAAGAGACTTATTTACAAGAAAACCATCTTCTAGAATCTTCTCAATATCCTAACTAACTATCATATCAACTTAACTAACTATCAACTAACTATCACATGTAAACTAATCAAGTTAATTATTTACAATCTCTTTGTTATAATCTCTAATATTAATTAGAGTATACAAGTATAATTTATAGTTTGATATATGCAAGGCACAACAAACCCTAATATATCATTTGAGTCGATAAACTTTTAAGATTTACAAGCAACACAAGTAATATTCATTGGAAAATTATGATAACAGTACTTGGATATCTAAAGAAAATAAAATATATGTACATATTATAATGATTTTTCCATCATACTAAAAGAATACCTTGATGAGAGTTGAATTACAAGTACAAGTAATAATAACGCTATTTTAAATTTTATTCACTTTGTGGGTACCGTCATTAGTTGGATATCCAAAAAAATTAACTTGTATTTCTCATTAAGCAGTGATATTTGAATTTATTGCATTAGAAGATGTTGAAAAGGAAGCAAAATGGTAAAGAAGCATGTTACTAGATCGCCACAATCTATGTCATTCATTTTTATATTTATTTTTTTTAGTGAGACTACTATGTGTAGTTCATAATAAAATGTATAATGAAAAATTAAGACATATTAGCTTAAGGCATTGTTACACTTCAAAAACTTCTTAGTTAAGTATCAAACGATTATTATGTATGTACAAGGTCGTGTCGAGTGATTCATAATTGTTATTAGGTACTAAGGTAAATTTTTAATGTAGGAATGATTTTTTATATCAACTAAGGTAACTAGAATCTCCTAGCAAAAAGTTGAATTGAAAGCTTCAATACCAATTAAGTTTTGATGTAAGATTCTAATTTGGTCAACTTCAAACAATAAATATAAAGAGATATGTGGACCATAACCTATCAAAAAAAGGTATTTGAATTTTTTTTCAACACCGCCAATTTCGCTTCAATCTAAGTTTCAAAAAAAAAAAAGACTTGGATCGTTTCAGTAATCTCATATATTGCAATGACGAATTAGCCGCTAAGAAAACATTATAAAGGGCAATTTTTATCTTTTACCTATAAGAAAATTCTTGACTAATTAAAGGCCCAAAATAATCATATTTTCATCTCTTAATCTCTCATTCTCTTCTCTTTCAAGTCATACGGCAAAATCCTAAGAAAAAATCAAAGTACAAGACTTTCATTCAAGATTCTTTCAATATTTTTCAAGATTCTTCTTTAAAGTAAGTCCTTCTCCAAGAATTTCATTCTTTCCAAATCAAATTCCTTCATATAGTAATGAATCATTAATGAAAATCATAATTCTTGGTCATAAAGTTTTCAAAAAACTAGATGAAAAATCTCAAGAAAGGTTATATATATATATATATATAAAGGTTATTCATAGTGACTGATTGAGTTCTACGTCATGCCCTACATCTGATTAATTGGTGAAAGTTTAATCTAGGGTCATATCCTTAGTTTTGAGAATTTTTGAGATGGGCTTAGTTTTGATTTCTATCCCTAAAGGTTGAGCTGTTATATGTTATGCATTAATATTCTTTAGTTTATTCGTTCATGTCTATATTTCAACATGAACCTTATGAGTAGATTATTCTTGAGATGAGTAGTATAGTTGAGTTCTGAGCATTGTTTTTTTTAATGTTAAATTTTAGGTTCAGAGAACATAAAAATCATATATGTATGTTATAGTTATAATTTGTATAATTGCACTGCATAGAAAACTTTATGTTTGCTATGGCTATTAATCGGTATATTTCGATATACAATACATAAAAAATTGTATTTGTATATTTCGGCAAATAAACTAAAACATAGTAATTGTATGTAAACAAAATTACTACGTATATACAACACATATGCATACAAAATGGGTCTATTTGTATCTTTCGGTATACAAATGGGTCCTGCAATTAATTTTTATACAATACACATGTATACTGAATGAGTCTATTTGTATATTTCGATATACAAATGGGTCCTGCTATTAATTTTTAGACAACACATATGTATATCAAATGAGTCTATTTGTATATTTGGGTATACATATGGATGAAAAAAACATGAAATGTTTGTTGTGAGTTACAAATAAAAGAAACTATGACTATTACATTTAATTTGAATTAATAATTTGCTATTTCATGCAATTTTTCCTTTTTTTCTTATATTGTTGTTGAGATCTTACAGTTGAGTTATTCATGTCCATATTTCAGCATGAACCTATTTGGAGTTTTAAATTTTGAGAATCTTTTAAAGCCAATTTCTCTGTTTTGAACTAAGTTTTTGAGAAAGTAAAAAAGAGTTTGACAAAGAGTTTTAAGAGTTGATCAAGATTATAAGGGAACTAAGTATTTCTCAAATATTTCATTTTTACATAAAGAAAGAGAGTATTATTTTAAGAAAAGTAAAAGAGTTTTAAAAGAAATTGAGTACACAACAGTTACCTCTTAAAGAGGGTTTTTTGAGTAATTATCTCAACCCAGAAAAAGTAATTTTATAATGAGAAAAGGGAAACCTTGTTTTCTAAATGAGTAATGAGTTCAGAGATATTTCAGAACAGTTACCTCTTTTAAGAGGTTATTTTGAGAAACTATTTCAAATCAGTGAAAGAATATGTTTTGTACATTTGGGCATGATTATATATATTATTGGGAGTAGCATTGAGCACCGATATGACGATGATCTCGGACAACTCAAAATCCTCATAAACCATGTCTTGTCAACATGGTTACATGATCATACTTTTCAATAAATCCTTATTGCTTAGTGTATCCACTTAGTTGAGAGTTTCTATACCCCGGCAAATAATAAGACAGTTCTGATAGAGCAGGCGAGACGTTATATCATCACGAAGCTCATAGTGAGGGTTGTCGGTTAGAGGATATCCCAAATAAATTTGAAATGTATTTTAATATATAACTTATTATGTTGAGTTCAAAGATGAGTAAGTACTTTGTAAAGATTTAAATTTTTTAACACCTTTATTTCTTTACATTCAGCTTGAATATACTTTATCTATTGCAGTCCTTTTAGTTTAGTTTTTTGTTATTCAACTATATTACATACTTACACATTCAATGTAGCGATTTTATTCAATCTGCATCGTTTTATGATGCAGATACAGGTGTTTCGGATTATCAACAGGCTCTCCATTGAGATTACTCTTACACTTCAGCTAACTTTTGGTGAGCCTCCTTGCATTTTGGAGGACTTCATATTTTACTTTCTATTAGTAGTTTTGAGATGCCGTAGGTCTTGTCCTGACATCCTTCTTTAATAGTAGAAGCTTTCTAGATAGACAGAGTTGAAGTGTCTATCAGTATTTACTTTCTTTTAAGTTGTTTTACAACTTATACGTATTGTTATTGAGTATTTTTCATAC
The DNA here is from genome assembly GCF_001406875.1 of Solanum pennellii. NCBI lineage: Eukaryota > Viridiplantae > Streptophyta > Magnoliopsida > Solanales > Solanaceae > Solanum > Solanum pennellii. The sequence goes on along the minus strand of NC_028645.1, from coordinate 35,045,721 downwards.
TTTATGAGATGAGTATTTAAGTTTAACGGATTTAATTCTGTTTTGAGTCTATCATTGTTTGAAAAAGTCTTCCGCTAAGTAATCAATCAGGCAGAAATTCACTTCGAGGTCAGACATATTCAGAATAGAGGCTCAGAGCGTGACAGACATATAAGAGAGTTAACTATCAACGAAACTATAATTATAGTGTATGTGAGAAGAAATGTAAATTTAGTTGATAAACTTATAAAAGCATTAAATAAATAAACTTATAAAAGCATTAAATAGGGATGTATACGACAAACTAGAAAATTGCTTATAGTTCCTAAAGTATATATATGCAATAACTCTTACAAGATAGTGATCATTTTGCGTCAAATCCTTCATTACTTTGTTATTCATCTTTAATCTTCTAACAGAATCTCCGATCTAAAGTTTACTAATGAAAAATTCTTGATAAAAAATACTTAATCCTTTTATTGAATCTACTCAACGTAAAGTTAAATTAATTGAGCTAGTAAACCACGAATTTTTAATAATTAGAATCGGAGGTCGGGGGAATGTATGCATGAGGAAGCTACAATTAATGTCTAGTTATTTTTATGTTTTTACAAACACCACATAACATAACTAGTGGATATGAGGCAGAAGCTTCCCTACCACTGCCTTCAATTAACAAAACACAGCTAAAAAGATTCCAGTTTGCAGATCTGAGGAAAACTTTTAATTTATTGATGAGATTGAAACTTCCAACCAACTTCTTTTCATATTATTTAATACACCTATAAAGGACACACTGATTCATAATCCAAGACTTATGTCTTCTCAATATTCAACACTTTCACTATATTATTCAACTACTACTGTTATTTTAATATTATCATAAATTAAGATATACGAAATCCTTAATTAAGACTATTCAGTATTAAAATTCAAAATACAGAGAGAATTATTGCATTCATTATAATTACATTGTCACCAGATTCTTGATATTGTTCCTTCCGCTTTTAAGAATCACAAATATAGGTAGCTATATAGTCTATAAATAAAAGAATAGTTTATTAAATACTTTTTATGAAAAAGTTATACTATCGGTATAAAAAATAATATTAAATTACGTCAATGAAATTTAGAAGGAAACGGAGTAGATTAAAAGTCGATCAAACTTATTTTTTAGTCAGTTTTTTTTAATTTTTTGGAGCCGTTTGACAAATATAAATTTAACTTAAAATAAGTTAGAGAGTGTTTGACAAAGTTAAAAAATAACTTAAAATGACTTTTAAAAAAAGTTAAAAATCAAAAGCAGATCTCTCTTTGCTTTTTATTTTTTAACTTAAAAATTATTTAAATTTGATTTTTTATTTTAACTTAAAAATTAAGTACTTTTTTTAAGTCCAAACGGCCTCTCAATTTAGTAGGAAATTGTCTACCTAGCTAATTTCTATCATGACCAATTAACGTAACACTACAGAAATCATTTTGTGATGATGGAAGTTGAAACTGAAAAAGAAAAGATATACTCCTTCCCATAATAGTTTTCTATATTAAAAATATATATTTAAAATTATTTGTTCATTTTAAAAAATTTAAAACTAATTATCTTTTGTATTCATTTCACCTTTTATATATATATATATAATATTATTTATTTTATAACATAATTTTCAAAGCATTAAATTTAATAAAGTCAAAAGATAATCTAATGATATTACCTCTATTATTTATTATTTTTTAAAGGGTGTACTATGTCACCTGTGGACAACTATCGTTGCACAAATGAGTAAAAAGCAAGTAGCAAATAGTAAAAGTTCTACTGTGCTCATAAGAAGAGCCCCTAGTGGTAGAGGAACAGAACCAAATATATTTTCACTTTAATATATTAAATTCTTTCTTATTTTTATCTTCAGCATTAATTGTTATTGTATAATTAGTTCTCAAAATCTAAAAGTAAATATCAATTAATATAAGATATTATAATAAAATACTTATGATAATTATTATTTTCTTAATGAACTTGCAAAAATCTAAACCGAATAATTAATAGACGTGAAAAAAACAAAATGTGAGAAGAAGAAAAAGTAATAAAGTTAATTAATTACATTCATCATTAGATATAATGTTTGCAGTGTGCAAACAACCAAAGTTGACACAAAAAGTCCAAACACATAATTCAAACACAAAGAAAATTAATTACCAACTAGGCTTATTGTCTAGTAATATCTCTACACTTTTTCTTTTTCAATTCTCACAACTTTTTCAAACACAAAGAAATTAAATGACAAAATTTGAACCATAATTAGTTAGATCTACGTCCACCAACAATGAAAAACAAAGCTTTTTTTCAGCATAAATACAGAATTTCCACTAGATTTGTTATTACCATGACATAATTTGGATGGTGGCGTTATATAGTCATCAAAAGAAGACCTTTGGCTACAAAAATGACGTCGTTGTAAAGGAGTTGTTGGTGCAGAAATTGATGAATAATGTGAAGAAGATGACCATGATAAAGTAGATGAAGATGAATATGAAGGAGATGAAGGTAATGGAGATTTTTTGTGATTAAACTTCATGATTAAAGCATGAAATATCTTGGATCTAGAATTTTTTTTAGTAGGTTTTTTGTTGTTATTATTATTAGTGTTGGAGTAGTAAGAAGGAGGGGGTGTAAGAGGTGGTAAAGATGTTTGAGGAAATGTATGTTTAGGAGTACCAGGTTGTAACTCCCAAGTGAAAGGAATAGAACTTGGAACATCATTATAGTAAACTCTAAAAGAAGGAATAGAACCACAAGCTTTGGAGTTTTCTTTTGAAAGAAGCTTTGATAAGAACTTGTTGTTGTTGTTGTCGTCACCGTCTTCATGTTTGATTCTGAATGATTTCTCTATGTTGCTACTACTCATTATCACCATCTTGAATTTTCTTGGCTTTGGAGAGAAAAACTTCTTAACTTCCAACTACAAATTGAATAATTTTTGGTTATATAATATAATGGAAGGGCTTTATACATATATATGTAGATATATAGTTTATAATGAGGGGTTTGTGGGGAAGAGGGGGGGGGG
>NC_028645.1:34936488-35042010 GCF_001406875.1 Solanum pennellii | reverse complement strand
GGGGGAGGAGGGAAAGGGGGAGGGGAGGGGGATTAGTTATTATTGAAATATAGATTTGTATATGTATGGTATCTACAGTAGGCCTTAGTGAAAGCAACTTTGCCTGATTATAATAACATATCTCTTTCACATATAGAGATTTTTATTTGATTGTGGAACCTATAACATATTCTATATGTAACATATGTTTCGTGATCAGAGTAAATAGTTGTGTATGAACTTCTTATGTAGGTCAAGTAAGTTGCAAATAGTGGCGAAGTCAAATTATATTTTGTACAGGTGAATTTTGTTCCCTTTATATATAGGTATTTTTATGTGGGAAATGATGAGAATTTTATATTTTTATCTATGGTTAATAATCGAACCAAATCAAATCAAAACCGATAACAACCAAATGATAAATATATACTCTATTTGATATGGTTTTAATAATTTGAAAACTGATTATATTGATTTGATCTTTATTTTGACCAATAACCGATCCAAACCAACCCGTGAACACCCCTACCCATCAATTACGTTGAAACCTTTAATAGTCATCCCTATGTCCTAAAACTACGTGTCACCGGAGAATCTAAAGGTTTACACCAAGCTTGACACATAAGTCTTTTTGGACACCAGTTTATTGGATCCATGTCAGTCAGCGTTCGTATCCTTAATAAGGTATAGAGTGCTCCCCTAACTAGGGTACAGGTTGGACTCCGTCTAGCTCAGACGGAGTGTGCTGGTTATAAGTATCTTTCACAATTTAGACTTTGATAGTGCACTTATTACTTAGGCATTGCATCAGCCTATAAATATCGGTTCCATATTCAATTTAGCAACTCAAGTTCATCATGTTCAATTTTATAGATTATAGTGCATATCTCACATGCTCAGTCCATTCAAAGTACTAGTTGCACTCTTTCTCTTTTGCTATGTCATTCATAATATAGGTTTAGACACTTAGCATCGGGTTGATGGTTAGTATGATTGTGTGTCATTTCAGCAACAGAGTTTGGCGAGTAATCATCCTTCAAGGGAAAGACTTTTCTTTATTTCAATTTTTTAAATTTCAGATAGCAACAATTCATCTTAGTAGAGGCTACAGACAATAGTTTACAGCTTTATGATTTTTTTTCCGATGATATATTTTATGACTATTAAGTTTTGTTTTGGATTTACTTATATCATTAATATTTAGCTTCCACTTAGAGGTTTTCAATTTTATACAACAATCTTAGTGTCCTGTCAGGTCATAGATTAGCTTGTAGTCATTCATGACTCTTAAGTGGCACGCCCTGAGGCTAGGGACCTAGGATCACGAGTGACCTTAAGCTAACCATGAAGCCGTCATATCATAAGCATATTGAAAGATATCCAAATGAAAAGATTAAATAATATGGAAGCCAAATCAATTGATAATTGAAAATGGGAAATACCCATCTAGTCTAAATGTATAAAATGTACTAAGAATTTAGACTTACTAAACAATCAATCAAAACTAAAGTTGAATATAGTGTTATGTCTGAAAAGCCTCTAACTGACTAGAGTTGTTGGGTCATACCCCTAGCTAACTCTAGCAAGACTGAAAACTATAATAAAGATTGAATATAAAAAACATGTCTATTATCTTCGAAGTAGGAGGTATCACCAATGAAGCTACTGAATACAGATCGAGGATCGATCTATGCATGACTTGGATGCTGAGTATCTGAACCTACATCATGGAAGGATGTAGCGCATAATATGCGTCAGTACTTGAAATGTATTGAGCATGCATGATATAGATAATAGTTGAACCAATGTATATTTTAACAATGATATAATCTGAACAGAATGTAAATGCTGGAATATAACTGAAAACTGAGCTAAATGCAATGACCAAGTACTAATCATGAACATAATATATTGAGACTGAATACTAAAATATAAACTAAAAATTTTGGTCAAACGCACTAGAGTCTGGCTGTGGGAGCTACTATTAATCGACGTAAAACCACGTGAGCTAAACAGGGACTCCGATGTATATTCCCCATCAACAAAATCCAAAATAGCTTGCTAGGGGTATAAAGGCATGAATCGTGATCACTAAATTTGATGCCCACTGAGGGGACTTATACTCCAATGGGGCACATAGTTCTAGGACTATGAGGGTATGCTGAACCCTAGTCCAACTCGGTGCTAAGCCTACTCCTAACTTTAAATGTGTATGACACAAAATAACTGAAATACGGGATAGCTCAATATTTTGACATGCAAATATAAGAATGCATATTTACATACTGATAATGTACATCCAAAATCTGGAGCATGATTAAATGTTTATCTACCCTAGCAAGTATAATTCATGAACTAGATGAATTGATACAAACTAGGCCTTTAATTTCAAGAAAGGAACTAAGCTAACTTCCCAAGAACAAGCTATTTCGATTTAGGATACTACAACAACTAAATCACAACAATTTTAAAGGTTTTAGAAAACCCTAGGTATAAACAAGATATAAAAAATCAAGAATCTGACATAATTCTAGGGAACTAGTGTATGAAAGGAACCCTCTAGTGAAATCCCACATATACCTGATGACGAAATCTACAAAGAAATTCTTTAATTTCGGGGGCTGAAACTTGAAGCGAACCTTCTGATTGTTCTTGGAAAATTGTCGCTTCTTTCTTCTCCGTTTTGCTCCAAGTTTGGGTGATTTTTTGCTGAATAATCGTTTAGGTCTAACTAGAATATTAGCCTTAAACTGAGTAAAATGATGTAGCCGATGGAGGCCTACCACGACGCCACTAATGGACTGTCAAAGGGACCACGACTTGTCAAGTAGGTCGTGGATTCTTGGCCAGTGACTATGTTATGGATCTAGTTACGGGATGCTGCAAGATAAAATATAAAGTTTTCTTTTTCCTATGGTGCTGGTTCGTTAAGAAAGAATCTACGATCTCTTGAGTTTGAAGTACTCAAAAACTTGACTTATTTTCTGCTCCTCTTTCCATTTAATTCAAAGAACTTAAATACAAAATTGGTGATTAATCACCCACCTAATGACAAGGAAATAACTTTCTACTACAACTGAAATGAAAAAGTGAAGGGATAAACTCCTTACTGCTAATAACTAATAACTAATACAGAGAAAATAACTCTATACTACAGTGAAAACACTTAATAGAGGACCTAATACAGAGAAAATAGAAAAACATAATTAATAGCGACTGATTTAATTTACATGCATAAAAATGTTGGTAGACTAAAAGGGTACTAACATTAATCCCCTCTTTCAACTCGCTCTTGTCCTCAAGCACTAAGTGTGGAACGTAATTCTTCTTCATAGTTGATGAAATCAATCCAAAATAACTTCCTGCAATGATAACCTTGAGTGAATGGTTCATCACAGTTGAAACAAAGTATCTTAAGTCGTCTTTCCTCCATTTCAGATCTTGTCAGTTTCTTCACAAATTTGATATGTTATTGAGGTGAGAAATCTATTGTCTTTAATTTGCAAGCATCTAACAATTGCGAACAAATGAGTTGTTCCTTGCGTTCTTAAAGTCGAGATAAACTCATTGTCATAGCAAAATCTAAAGGATTATGCCACTCAACCTAAACTGCAAAATAATTAGTAAGACCGCTGATATAGAGTTTAATTTTTTTGTAACTCCGTACGTGTATCAGCCCGTGAATTAACTGCTCAAATGTTTCTTGGTAATCTGTCACAAACCCGATTTGGCGTAGCTTAGCAATTCTCCATATTTATGACTTCTGATTGGTGGCCCAAAATGAAGGTTATAATGATGTTTGAAGTCATCCCAAGACAATTGAGGTAGATCTATCTCTTAATAAAGAAATCAAAGTTGTTCATTGCCTGCCAAATTAAAAGAAGCAAGTCCAACCTTTTCTTTTTCCAGAGTTTGTTGGTGTCGAAAGAAGTGTTTACACCTGTTCAACCGTCCTAAAGGATCCTGTAGGCCATTAAATAGTGGGAAGTCCAGTTTTGTATGTCAAGGAATGATGAAGCTTCTATCTGTTTTTGCTGAGCCTCGTGCCACTCTATTTTCACCCTTTTAATCGCGAGTCTGACTTATATGTTCATTTGAGTCAAAATCGACCTTAATTATATTGAATCCCGTGTAAGTGCATCCTAGCGAGCATTTTTTGCTTCATGTCGGGCTAAATTGATTGCACGTTCTTCTTGGAACAAGTTCATTAATTGTGCTAGTTGATGTTGAATTTGGTCTCCCATAACCCCCGTTTCTTATACCAAGTTGTTATAGTCTCTTCTTATGGATCTAGATTACAGGATGTAATAAAATATGAAGTTTTCTTTTTCTACCTATGGTGTTGGTTAATTTTCTGCGATCTCTTAAGTTTGAAGTACAAAAAAACATGACCAATTTTCTGCTTCTCTTTCCATTGAATTGAAATAAGTTAAATACAACATTGGTGATAAACCACCCACCTAATAATAAGGAAATAAATTCCTATTACTACTGAAATGAGAAAGTGGAGGAATAACCTCCTTACTGCTAATAACTACCACTTTGAAAATAACTGCTACAGGGAAAACACTGTTACATACGACACATTATGGAGAAAACAAGAAAACATAATTAATAGCTACCGATTTAATTCCATGCATAAAATTGTTGATAGACTAAAAGGCAGTAACAGACTATTGGTTCTGGAAGGTCCCTTCCACGATCCATACCACGAACCGTGAAGGCTATCGTGGTCTAAGCCTTGGTGGCTCAGTCTCACCTCCATGAGCCTTCCCACGGCTTGTGTGAGGATTCACGGACTGTGAAGGATACCGTGGTCCACCACTCGTTGGAGGGTGTCAACCATGATGAGTGTGAAAGACCGTGGTCCTGATAACAGCTCGTGAACCCCGGAGGGGTTCACGTGTTTCTGTTAAAAAGTCCAAGTCTGGTTTTCTAAGGTGTTACACTAAGCATTGTGTTATGACTAGGAGATAGTCTTGGATCATGACAAACTTGGTATTAGAACATCAAGTTTAATGTGTCCTAGAGTGTCTGAAATCGCGTTGAGTAGAGTTTTATTTATGGTCTGATGTGAAATATGACATACTTATAAATGAAAGTCAATGAAACATTTTAGGGAAGTTTCGCTTTATTCATGGTCATAACAAGAGATAGATTTGTGTACTCTATTTAAATCTTCTTCCAATTCATGTTCTGCGCGTTTATAGAACCATGCATCAGAAAAAATCATATAGAAGGAATAACTAAAACTGAAATGGGAATGGAAACCAACAAGAACCACAAGATCCAACTGACCCTCTATGGTGGACTATTTTTCAAGTTCTAGCTTAGTCATTGACAACTCGAGTTAATCAATAAGATGTTGCCTAGGTCAACCCAGATGGAAATACGGAAACAACAAGAGTCTAGAATTTCACTCCGTTGAATCCTCTTAATTTCCATGGTTTTAAGGTGGAGGATGCTCCGCATTAGTTTATTGATGATAATCAAAAGGTCACACAAATTGTGGTGTCATTCTAGTTGAGAGAGAATACTTGACACTTACTTATTGAAAGAAGTATTTCGGACATGACATAAGCAGTGAAAGAAAGATAAGGGTGTAGATGCAGGAACAAAAGACTGAGATGAGTTTATGACTGCATTTCTCAACAGATTCTTTAACTTAAGTTAAGGAAACTCAAAGTTTAGGAGTTTATACGAGGTGAGATTACCGTGAAGGGGTATTTTCTTAAGTTCACTGAGCTCTCTAAGTATGCTCTAGCAATAGGGGCTAATTAGAGGGTTGTATTAGTTGGAAGTCCGTTTTAGGTATCTCTGAAATCGTGGTTAAATAATATATAACTACCATGTTAATCAAGAAGATTGGCATCTCTAGATTGATGATACATGTTCAACAAATTGAGAAAGAAAAGGCCAAGGAGAGTGAAAGTGAGAGTAGAAGTGCTAGAACAGGAAGTTTTGACTTTTCCAGTAGAAATCTGGCGATGGTAATTATTCTCAATTTTGTCCGAAGTCCTCAGCTCCATGCCCACCCTTTACTAGTGACACAGTACCTAAGTGTAGACCGAGCACAAGGATAGGACACCTAGATTTAAGTCTCGTGTCAATGTCACTGATAACACTTAGCTATACCTCCAATTAAGGTATAGGCAGTCATGTGTATAAACAATATCCAACTTTATATTAGTGGGCCGAACCATAAGGATTGTCAGAAAGGATTACATGATTTTCAACTCAAAACTAACTAGCATGATGTAATTCAAAACAAAAATGCAAACTTGAGAGGATTGGGAACACAAGATTGATTCAAACACGAGTATCAATATCAAAGGATCAATAGAAAAAAATTTCAAAAAGTTGGAGACAAGTGTGTGCAATTCGATGGGATGTCAATCCAACAAGCATTGATTAATCAATTCCAAATCAACCAATATATGAATATCAATTTTTCTATAATGTATAACATTCTCTCGAACTATTGAATATGTACATTTTGGGTTCTTCTGAACCCTAAGACCATGCAAACAAAACATTAAACATTTATCAAGGAATGGTTATAAGCAATCCACACAGAATGAAGAAAATCAACCCTGGTATAACACGAAGAACCTTGATCGTCTGTTCGTATAGTGTTGAAACACGACCAGGCATCCTAGGAAAGCATCACCCAAGAAAGACTGCTTGACAACTAAAGCATTCATAATGACCCTCGAAAGGCCTATAATCAATCTCGAGTTGCACATCAATCTGCTCCAATCAACTTCACGTGAGGCATTAGAAAATACCCTTTTCAGTGGTCAAGCATGCATGCCATTGTTTCACATTTTACTTTTTGGCGCAATAAAAAAGGGATCTACCAAAAATAGATCGCATAATAAAATCTCTAGAAGCTTAAAGTTATCATCTTTTTCTTCCCCATTTAGTATCATCTACAAAAGTGGCCTTAAAGCCTCCCTCCATATCTTTGTGCCATCAATTTTCTTTCAGAAAATTATTTACTTGTATGAAATCACGACCTTGATGTTGTAATTTTAAAGGAACAAATTTGGTCGGTCTTAGTCCACTTGCTTTTAATCCCTTTTCACAAATTCATTTGTTAAATAAAATGACTTCTTTTCGAAAGAAAATGTATGTATATTTTTTGATTGATTGCTGAATTCCGAATACACAAGGGGAACTTCAAACTTCTAACATATAGTTAGCAATGCTAATTCAAATTATTTTAGGACATAACTATTTTCTTTTTAGGACATTACTGTCAATTATGATATTTTCATTAATTTATATCTTTTCATTAACTTCTTTAAAAAGATGTTATAAAGTATACCACTAGATTAATGAGCTTTATCCAGCTCGTAATTTTCTCAAGCTAATTACGCAACTAGATAGTGACATCTAAGTTTAGAGATTTGAATTTAAAACATTTCACCACATATTATAAGCCAACTAGCATCATTAACACTTGTTTTCCTCTTCCTATTCTAATATCACATGAGGAAAAATATTACAAAATTATGAATTCATGCAGAAAATTTTTCAAAGGCAGATTAATTTGCAAAAATAGTACATAAAAATTAAAATAGCTAGCGGAAGTTCCACCATGGCTACATGTGCGGTCCATAAAATCATTAATATCTACCTTGTTACTATCAGTGTCCCCCTAATATTTATTGCACTTTATTTCCTTTTTTATTATTATATTATATAGTTTTTAATAAATTCATGCACTTGTAACACGAGAAAGTTAGGTGCGACGACAATTAAGATAGTTATAAGATATGGATTCAAATTAAATTTTAAATCAATTGATGAAAATATGTCATCACATCTTATTTCTTTGTGATTATAGAAACCAACTTAATATGAGAAACAGTGAATGATTTATCTTAGCGTGTTTGATCATATCACTTTCATTTATATTTTTAAATGCTTAAAATAATTCACAGATTAGCTATATTTTTTATTTTTTTTGATAAATGAGATTTCTTAGGTAAAGCTTTTCTCAAGCTGAATTGTACATGACGCTAATTGTTATATTTTTGACTTATACACTATAAAAATAATGTAAATTACATGATATTTTCTGGGGATTAGTATGAAAATTCGCAGGAAATTTATTTTCCTATAAATTTTCATACTAATTTTCAGGAAAATTCTCAGGTGATTCACCATTTTCTTGTAGTGATATAAAATAATACAAAGCAGTGCTTTCAAAAATATTTCGAGGAGAGGAGAGACGTATCAAACACACTTTCGGGTGCTAATTGAAGGAGTAGATCTACATGACGTAAGTCCTAAAATTTAGGGCCTAATCATTTTTTTGTTGTGGTTAGTTGTTATCTTTCTGTAATTTTATATATATATATANTTTTTATTATTATTTTTTGTATATTAATGGTTATTAGTTTATTTCTCAAATAATCACTACAATATTTTTTTCTATATTAAAATTATTTGTAAAAGCATTGAAAGTTTTACTTTTTTTTTAGTTATTTTCTTAGTAATTAATTATAAATTTATACAGAGAAAAGACATAAAATGACACCTGAAGTTGTCCCGAATTTTTAAAAAGACACCTTAACTATGCGGGCGTCCTATTACCCCCTAAACAATTCCGATAATATATTATTACATCATTTTTCGACCAATACCAGATTTTAAATAGCAAGTGGTTATCATACACCAATCATTGTGTGATACATGTTAATTGAATTTGAAATATATATATTTTTTAAATTTTAAGTTTTTTTATTTCTCTCTCTTACTTTTTGACTTATTTTAATTTTATTGCTTTAATTTTAGTTTCACTTTAAATTTTTTATCTTTCACCCCTACTTTCAAGTTATCCCTCCCTTCATTTTGTTTTTTTTTTCTTCTTCTTCTTCACCTCCCACCCTCACCTCACCCCACCCCTTCGTCAAGTTGAGCCCCTCCATTTTTTTTTCTTCTTCGATCAAATTTCTTTCTTTCAAAATTATACTATTTTCTAGTATTTGTGACATTGATAACAAAATTAATTATTTTTTTAAGAAAATTAAAATGTTGAAGGTATCATCAATTAATTTATCTCATTTCATATAACTTCAAAACTAGAAATGATAATTTTGTAAGAATCAAAATTCTCCGAAAATTGAAAAAATCTAAGTGAAATTTGGATTTCAAAAAATAAATAATACCTACTAATCATCTTGATATCTAGTAGGTTATCAAATTGTTCGAAATGTAATAAAATATTTAGATATAATTTTAAAGTTGAAGAGAGTTAAACTAATAGTAGTAAAAAACGGAGGTGGAGTTGTGATAAAAAATGATATTGAAAGTGAAAAGTTACCATGAAAATGATAATGAATTTTTGTGGAAGAAGGAAGAAGAAACAAAGAAACTAATAAAGAGAAAAAGTTGAAATAATAAGAAAAACGAGAAAATATATTTTATAGCAAAATACTTGTCTTGTTTTTAGTTTCTTTACGCTCTTTAAGAGAGTGCATACACTCTCCATGCCAGGTGAACAAAAAATAATGTAATAATATCAGTTCAGGATTGTTTAGGGGGGTAATAGGACGTTAACATAATTTAAGTGTCTTTTTAAAAAATCGAAACAACTTCAGGTGTCATTTTATGTTTTTTCTTTTTAATATACATAAGATGTACATCCCATGAATTCATAGGACTTACACTTTATATTTCAAAGCTTACTCTTTATCTCGTACGACTTGATATGTTACAAAGTAGTTAGTTTAAATGGAAAAGAAAAACATTGCTAGCGAAATTAGGTGGAAATTAAATAGAGGAATTTTATGAAATACATGTCTTGTAATTCTTTATGGAAAATTGATCAATCGTGTTAATTATGTATAGGGTCCATAGACGATGGACCCTAAATTCCCAATTTTGCAATACATTTTAAAGTAAGGACAAATGATAGTAAATATGATGGCCTACATAAATTTCCTATTTTCATATAACAAGTTGAAAACCTATCATATCCTGACACACCACTTTTTGTGATTAGATCTACAGTCATACTTCATGGGCCCAAAACTATCATTTATATATGAAGTTTTTTAATACCCATCAATTCTTGTTTTCAAAATTTTTGTATAGTTTTCATTTTTTAATTGAGAATTATATTAATTTTTGAATCGACTAAAATTAGACCTAGGGTTATTCATTATGTGGAACTGGTTATAAAGTGTTAAAAAGAGAGTGTCTCGATTAATTTAAAAGTTGATTATGATTTATTTAAAAGTTGATTAATCCTATTTTTAAGTCAGTTTTTTATTTTTGAAAGTGTTTTACAAATAAAATAGAAATTTAAGATTAGTCAAATATGACTAAAATAAATTATAAAGTATTGTCAAGGTAAAAAATGACTTAAAATAAGTCAAACATCAAAAGTATTATCTCTCTGCTTTTTATTTTTTGACATAAAAATCTGTTGAAAATAATTCTCCTAGCTAAGATGAAGTGGACGCATTTGTGATGAAGAAGAGAATGGATAGAACAATAGAGAATGGATAGAACAGTGAAATTGAATATGACCGACTTAACCTCTCATTAGTTCTTAAGGTCCTATTTATACATTGTAAATCATCAATAAACTAACTAACTAATTTGTAAACTAATACATCTACTAGCTAACTAACTCATCAAATAAGCTAACTAACTGAACTAATCACGTGTAACGCACATTTCAACACTCCCCCTCAAGTTGGGTGTTGGAATATGCCTAACATTCCAAACTTGAATAACATATCACTGTATAGTTGCTTTTCCAGTGCCTTAGTGAAAGCATCTGCCATCTGCTCTTTGCTGGCTATGTGTGCAGTCTAAATCAAACCTTCTTGCAATCTTTCTCTAATAAAGTGGCAGTCTATTTCTATGTGTTTAGTTCGTTCATGAAACATAGGATTTGACGCAATCTGTATTGCTGCTTTGTTGTCACAATATAGCTCCATAGGTAGTTCAATTTGTATGCAAAGTTCCTTCAATAAACCTTGTAACCATACCAATTCTGCAACAGTAGTAGCCATGCTTCTACACTCAGCTTCAACTGAGCTTCTTGATATTATGTTCTGTTTCTTTGACTTCCATGAAATAAGTGAATTGCCAAACTTTATACCAAAACCTGTTACAGACTTCCTTGATAATACACATGAAGCCCAGTCAGCATCACAAAAGGCACTAATTCTTCCTGACATCTTGCTACTCATCAACAGTCCTAAGTCAGGTTGTCCCTTAATGTACCTCACTACATGAACTGCTGCATTGTAATGTGATTTCTTAGGAGCATGCATGAATTGGCTTAATTGTTGCACAGCAAATGAAATATCTGGTCTTGTCGTGGTTAAATATAACAATCTTCCAATCAACCTTTGATAAATTCTCCTGTCCTCCAATTCATCATCATAAGTAATATTGAATTGTCTGTCATATTTCACACTTGTGAGTTTCTGATTTTGTTCAAGTGGTGTACTGGTTGACTTTGATCCAGCTAAACCACATTCTGAAACCAACTCCAAAGCATACCTCCTTTGATTCATTAATATTACCATCTTTTGATCTTGCAAATTCAATGCCAAGAAAATACCTCAATTCCCCTAAATCCTTCATCTTAAAATTGTGATGTAAAGTATTCTTTGCTTCTTGAGTCAGTGTATCACAACTGCAGTGATTAAGAGGTCATCCACATATATCAAAATTATTACAATATCACCAGTACGATCTGTCTTGGTAAACAATAAGTAGTCTAGCTTGCTTTGTGTAAAACCTGACTGTATGAGTGCATTAGTAAGCTTCTGATTCCACTGTCTGTTGGCCTACTTCAAACCATATAAAGATTTGAGCAGTCTACACACTTTGTTCTCCCCCTGGTTGCCAAATCTGGAGGTAAGGACATGTATACTTCCTCAAATAAGTCACCCTGAAGAAAAGCATTGTAAACATCCATTTGGAAAAGACACCAGCCTGATTGAGCAGCCAAAGCCACAACACACCTCATAGTAACCATTTTGACCACAAGGGAAAAAGTGTCATGGTAGTCAATACCTTCTTGTTGTGTGAACCAACTTAGCAACAAGTCTGGCTTTGTATCTTTCAACACTGCCATCAGCCTTGGACTTGAATTTGTGGACCCACTTACAACCAATTGGAGATTTGCCAGGAGGTAAGTCAACAATATCCCATGTCTTGTTGGTACTAAGATCCTGAATCTCTTGGTCCATGGCCAGAATCCAACTACTATCCTTTGAAGCTTGTTCAAAAGAAGTAGGTTCAAAAATGGTAGAGGAAATAGTGGAAAGATAAGACTTATATGTTGGATGAAGGTTGGAATACTAAATTGAATTAGAAATAGGATGTGCAACAGTGGAAGAGGTAATATAGTCAGTATGCCAAATGGGAGGCTTGGTGACTCTGGAGGATTTTCGCAAATAAGGTATACTTGGTGCATCAGAAGAAGATAGAGAGGGTGCAGGAGCAGAAGAAGAGAGATCAAGGTTGAGTGGAATAGGAGAAGGAGATGCAGAAGGAAATAGATCATCAGATGGAAAGGGAAAAAATGTATAGACTTGGGAAAGATGGAAGAATGAGAGGGTGGTAAAGAGGATAAGAAAGTGTGCTTAGGATGTTTAAAAGGAAAAAATGTGTTCCTTAAAGGTGACATCTCGACTAACAAATAAAATCCCAGTAGCAATGTTATAAAAGCGATAACCTTTCTGTGTATTTGAGTAACCCATGAAAATAGAGGGAATAGCCTTAGGAGAAAATTTGTCAATGAGTAGAGGTGTGGTAGCATAACATAAGCATCCAAAGACCCTGAGATGATGCAGGTTAGGAGTATGTTTGTGAAAATTTTCATAAGGAGACTTGCCTGCTAGAACGGTAGAAGGAGGTCTATTTATAAAAAAAGTGGCAGTAAGTATACAGTCACCCCAGAATTTTAAGGGCATATGAGCTTGTAATCGAAGTGCCCTGGCTATCTCAAGAAGAAGTTTGTGGTTCCTTTCAGCAACACCATTTTGTTGTGGAGTGTGCACACAAGTACTTTGGTGCACAATACCAAGAGAAGAAAATTTTTTGTGGCATTGATTGTTAAAAAATTCAAGACCATTATCTGATCGAATAGTTTTGATAGTAGTTGAGAATTGAGTTTCGACAAGATTTATAAAGGCTGAAATAAAATTGACAACTTCACTTTTATATCTCAAGAGAAAAACCCATGTCATCCTAGAATAGTCATCAACAATAGTAAGGAAAAATCTATGACCAATATAAGTGCATTGTTTTTAAGGTCCCCAAACATCCATGTGAAGAAGTTCAAAAAGAAATTTAGTCTTCTTAATGCTAGTAGAAAAGGGAAATCTAGATTGCCTAGAAGAGGACATACGTGACATGAATGAAAATCTTGATATTGAAGAGATGACTTGATGGAGTCAATCTTGTGAAGAACAGAAATAGGGGCATGACCAAGCCTCAAATGCCAAATAGTGGGGTCAGAAGTGTGGTGATGAGAACAAGTTGAATCGAATGAAACGGCAGGACTGGAATTGAGATGATGTGCATTGACAAGAGGTTGATGCTTGGTAGTGGAAGGAAGTATGTATAAGTCTGCTTCTTCCTTACCAATCCCCTTCACCTTGCCATTGCAAAGGTCCTGAAAAAGACAGAAATTAGGATAAAATGAAACACAACAGTTGAGCTCTTTAGTAAGTTTAGAAACAGATAAAAGGTATTATGTAAATTGAGGAACATAAAGAGCATTGTGGATGTCTTTATTATCTAGAAAAGAAGTTGATCCAGTGTGAGTAACTGAGGTAGTTTGGCCATTAGGTAAAGAAACACTATTAAACGAGGAGTGAGTAGGAATAGGATTAAGTAGAGTGTCCAAGCTAGAAACCATATGATGTGTTGCACCAGTGTCAACAATCCAGGGAACTGTTTCATTATCTACAACAGAACAAGCATGAGATGTATTGAAAGTTGAAGGAACAGGACAAACAATACCTGTCATGTTAGCAAGAGCCTCTTTAGGTACATAATCCTTATCAATCAATTTCAACAAGTGGTTGAACTGATCATGAGTATAATAAGGCACAGCCTGACCAGAAATAAGGGGTGGTGATTCATTGTTATCCTGAGAATCATGATTGACATTGTTGGCTTGAGGCCTTCTATTACCAAAAAACTGTGATCTATTAGTTTCAGCTGACTGACCTTTTACCATTCTTATCATCAACATCTTTCTTTCTTGTGAACTTAAAATTTGGTGGATAGCCAATCAATCTATAACAATTGGCCCTAGTGTGATTGCGTAAGTGACAATGACAATATAATCCAAAAGTTCTGATTGAACCTTTTGTGTGTGAAGAGGCTAATGATGTTGGATCAGTAACATCCATTTTCTGTAAGGGCAGCACACAGTTAGAAATCAAACTTGATTGAACTATTTGATTCTCATCTTGCATAATCATGTTGTATGCCTGATTGAGACTGGGACTAGGGACAATTAAGAGTATTTGACTTCGCGATTGAGAAAAGTTGTCATTTAAACCCATTAAAAATTGCATAAGTTTCTGCCGCTCCATATGTTCTGCATACACCTTGTATTTGTCACAATCACAGGCTGGTAAAGGCACCAAAGACACATACTCATCCCAGAGATTTCTCAGCTTTGAATAGTACTCAGAAACCGTGGAAATTTCGCTGACTTATTGTGCTAATTTCACGATGAATCTGATAGATTCATGTCAAATTTCGTTTATCAAATCTCTCCCTTAAATCCTTCCAAACACTATGTGCATCAGATGAAGACATGAGTCCATTAGCGAGTTCCTTTGAAACTGAATTAGAAATCCATGATAATACAAAAGCATTGCATCTCTCTCATTTATGAGCTAAATCGCCTCTATAATGAGCTTTACGACAAGTTCCATCAATAAAACCAATTTTGTTTTTCGCTAACAGTACAACTTTCATTGAATTGCTCCATCCAGTGTAATTTTCTATGCCAAGATGTTGTTGAGGGATTAAAATGCTACCTGGAGTGTCAGATGGATGTAGTTACAGAGGATTGCGAGGATGAATGTCGGTGAACTTCTCGATCTGAACTGCATCTGATTCAGTCCTCTCCTGACTTGAAGCTTCAAATGAACCAACTACATTCACCATAATTGCAGATCTCTAATCGAAAAGAAGGGAAAATGAAGTAGATCTCTGATCAAAGAGAAACAAAAAAAAAAGAGATCGGTGTTCAACTGCTCTTCCAAAACTCAGGTGTACGGAAGAAATCTATTACGCAAACAACTCGAATCACCGGTTAGAGATCCATCGTTACTTGATCTGATACCATGTTGAAAGTAATTCTCATAGCTAAGATGAAGCAGACACATTTGTGATGAAGAAGAGAATGGATAGAACAGTAGAGAATGGATAGAAGTGAAATTGAATATGACCGACTTAACCTCTCATTAGTCTTTTTGGTCCTATTTATTTATACACTGTACATCATCAATAAACTAACCAACTAATTTGTAGACTAATACATCAATTAGCTAACTAATTCATCAAATAAGCTAACGAACTCACCTAATCACGTGTAATGCACATTTCAACAAAATCACTTTAGTTTGACTTTTTATTTTAAATTCAAAAACCACTTTTTAAGACAATCCAAATAGGCATTAAGTATATAATTAATTTTCTAGGTCACTAATTTTTTTCTTAAAAAAATAATATTAAATATAAAAAATCTTTAGTTTTATTCCTATGAAATCTGAAAATATCATTTCATCTATTAATTTTACCAAAAGGCAAGAAATCTAAATTCCAACAAGAACAAAACTTTAATCACGAAATTGTACTCTATTTATGAAAATTATACCAAAAAGATCATCACTTCTCTACGCGCATATAACGATACTCTCTCCATTCACAATTGTTTGACATGTATACTAAAAATGGATGTAAAGATTAATTGTAAATTTAAATAATCAAGAAATAATTAGTCATTTTTTCCCAATTATACCCTTAATAATTACTCCTCCTTTCGGTATTATTTGTCATGATTTCTATTTTTAGAGTCAAACTATAAAAACTTAACTAACATTTTATGATGCATTTTTTCATGATATTAACATGCAAAAAATTATAATTTATAGTACTTTTCATATAGTTTTAGAATATCTAATTTTTTTGTTTAAAATATTGAATTAATGTGATCTAATTTTACCTTTAAAAATTAGTCAAATTGACTTTCGATAAACGCAAAGTGACAAACATTTCCGGACGGAGGGAGTACTCAATTTTGTTCAATTGAAAAGTTATATAGAGTTTTGATATTCTTGATATAATAAGATTATATTTATTAAATTACATGTTGTATTAAATTTTTCTTGAGGGGAGTGCGTGATCTTACTTGACAAACAATTTTGGACGGAGGGAGTATATATTAATCGTACAATATAACAAAAAATACACTATTAGAGTTATATAACCTGTAACAGCAAGTTGCTTATCATGTTTATCAAGTTATAGACTAATATTTATCACAAAACATTATATAGAAAGGAAAAGACTGAAAAGATCATCAACTTAATAAAAGTAATTTTAAAATTAAAAATCCATGGAGGTTTTTGTGGTGCAACCGTGCAAGCTCATTGTCTCTAGCTAGTTCTGTGAGTATTATTACTTTCTTATAATTTGCATTATTAATATCGTAATTATAACATAGTAAGTTTTACTTCGTTTCAGTTACTTTATAGGCACCTCAGTTCAAATAGATTAAATCATATAGTTTTAATTTTTTCCAATATGTTTTTTCCTCTATTTTTTTTACAAATTAGTGGAAAGCTTGTAGACATAATGTGATTGACCTTGTATTCCAGGTGAGATTGATATTATTTTCCACCATGCATGTTTATTGTATTTTTTTTATTAAGGGATGACGATTGATCAAACAAGTGAATGTAAATTGTATACGTAATGATCTTTTAATTTTAGTTTTAATTTTTACATTATCTATGTAAGTTGTAGCGTATATAGTTTTGAAGCAAGTTGTTTTCTCTTTTAAAAAAATTAAACAAGATAGAGATAAGCCGAGCATGAGAGGATGAGTAATTCTTTCGTAATTAAAAGATCTCATGTATTTCCTTTTGAATATGACCCATGGTGCAAATCCAAATATAATCGAATTCAAACGTGAATATTAAACACTTAAGAAAAAACATGATAATAATTTGGATGGCGGTGGATAGTAATACTCATTCCATCCAATCCTATATTTGATAGAAGATAAAAGAAATTAAAAAAATAATTTAAATAAGTCATAGATATTCATATAATTATAAATTATTCAAAAAATAAAAAAAATAAAATTAAACTTTATTTTTTGATATTTTAAAATTATTTTTCCATTAAGAAAGATAAAAAAATAGCACCAGACGACTAGTAACTATTTCATTGACTAGGAATCTAGGATGTACAAAATTAAACCGAAAATCAAACCAAATCGCAAATTGAGTCAAATCGGAAAAGAAAACTCTACTAGTGGTTTGGTGTTGGAAAAAAAAATTCGACTATATTTGGATTGATTTTATTTCAACTAAAAAAAATCAATCCGATATTATATATATAATTTTAAAAATTTATTTTACACGTAAAAATACTTATTTTGATATAATTTTTAAATATCTCTTATACTTTTTTATAGTTTTTATCTTTTAATATAATTATTTTAATGTTTAGAAGTTAGAATTCTTAATGATCTAATAAGATTTTAGTCTATACATGTTGATAATTATAATAAAATTTAAATAAAAATCAAATTAATATTAATACAAAAAGAAAATAAATTAATGACAATAATATTAAATATTTGTAATTGTCATCTTTCTTTTTTTCTCTTTATACTTCAGTTCTTACACCTTAGTTGATTTTTTTATTCGCAGCACCACCATTGACATGACCTTTCCACCATTATCACTGTTATTTTTATCATGTTTAATTTGTAGAGGGCTTTAGGTTTGGAGTTTGTCTCTTTGTTGTTAATCTAGTAATTGATGTCCAGTTATGTGTATCTATTGGAGGATTTGCATTTTATTATTTGCTTTGTTCAAATTTTTATTGAAGTTTTTTTATTTGTAATGTTAATTGGACTTCAAATTGATGTATATTGACAGAATTTAATGGTGTTCTTCATCGAAAAAAATTAATCGGTTATGAAAAACAAAGATAATCTCATTTTTTTCGACTATGACAATCGGGACTCATTTCCAGCGATCCTTTTTCATCTTTATCTACCTAAAATGAGACGAAAAATAAATTTATACTTAAAAATAAGCTGATGGAGAGGAAAATTTGTCGTGTTGCACTGTAAAGAGAGAGGGAGGATCGCCATTAATAGGGGTGGTACTGTAGAAGGAAAAGTGAGTTCTGAGCTTCAATAGATTGAAGGGGAAGTGGGTCGTTTAAGTTACCCTTTTTTCATTTTATTTTTACTTTAAATAGTTTTTTTTCTTTACTTAATAATATAATTTTTAAATAACTTTTTGGATTAAAAAATGACACGTGTCACTATTTAATAAGTCAAATTAACATGTCATCACAAGCGTATTTCACACTTTTTCTACATTTAGTTTATTTTAAAAAAAATGTTCAAATGGTTCAAATTCGTGATGGTAGAGGTGTTTAAAAGATATAAATCCTAGTTAAGGTATCTAAGTGAATTATGCAAACAACTTTAAGTGGCCGCATATGACTTAAGCATAAAATATTTACCATCTATAGTATTGTACTATATATTTGTTGTTGTTCATACATGGATATGGGATAATTAACATGAGTTAATTTATGAATTAAGATTCCAAACATTATTTCTACTTCCGATCTCTAATTGATGCTCGAAAAAAATTGATTGGAGAGGATAACTATTTCGATACTTCCAAAATTTAGGTCTAATGTATGAAATTTGCTTGAAAAATGAGATAATAGGTCGGATCTATTTTGTCCTGTTTCTGCATCGAATGGGAAAATAATATAACGTATAGGGTTGTTCAATTTTGCACATAGATGAGACCAAAAAGAAATTTGTTAAGTTGATGCTAAGAGATCGAAAGAAGATCAGTGTTTGAAGATGACCCAACCTATCCATGAATGTTCATCATTACAGAGCTACGCAATTAACCCTAGTGACATATATCGATATCCAATACTCACACCCCTAGATTACTTGTCACGCTCTGAGGGTACCCCCTAGATGCAACAATGTGCTTAATGTCACAAGTGACCCCAAGCTAAATCATGGCATAACATATATATATATATATATATATATATATATATATATAAGTTCGATTAAAGCATGCACTGTGCGGAAGCTAAAAACAACTTAATATCTCAAATGGGAAGAACCCAAAATATCTGAATATATATAAAATATATGAAATGTATAGTGATGACTGAAAACAACACTAACAACTAAAGTTGACCCTAATCTATGTCTGAAAGTCTTTAATTGATCTGAGTTGTAGAGACATGCCCCAGCTAACTCTAACAAGTTTGAAACTAAAAAGTAAATACTGAAGATTAAATCATGTGTATCGTCCTCGAACTATGATGACTCACCACTGCAGCTGCTGAGTACGGATTGAAAGTCGAGCTAAATCAGATTTGGATGCTAAGAGCGTGAACCTACATCAAACAATGATGTAGAAGAAAAGTATGTGTCAGTACTTTAAATGTACTTAGCATGAGGAATATGTGCTAAGCTGAACGATATAGAAACTGAACATGAAAATACATATACTGAAGCATAACCGAAAGTTGAGCTGGATGCAATGACTAAATAGTAAATTTGAAGATATAACATGTTGAACTGAATACTACAAATAAATATTGAATACATGGTTAATGCAACATGAATCTGACTATGTGAGTTATTATTAACTAACATACCGAAGCGAAGCTAACTATGGGCCACTTGTAACCCGTGATGGAAGGGTGCTCATACCTTGCTAAGGGCATGCAAAAGTTTGACGTGGATCACTATCTGATGTCCACAAGGGACAAAAGTGTCATGACTAATTTGACAGGCGACCCCTTCAGAATCTACGGTGATGACATAGTTCTTTGACTCAGGGATACGCTACTAAAGCTCTCAGCCTAAACTGACGGGTGAGCCTTCACCCTTTCGTCTGCTTGGTTCAAAGTTTACTCCAACTGAATATAGAGCTAAAAATGCAACTATAATACAGGACACCTCAATATATTGATAATTATATGAGAATGCATTATACATATATTGAAAAATATGACATTTGAATTCTTAAGTATGATTGTTTGACCAACCTACCTTCAATTATAATTCATGAAATACGGATGATTAACACAAGCTAGATTTTCTGAGTTTTATACATGAGACTATACTTTCTCTCCAAGAAGCATTTAATTAATATCATAGAAACTATAACAACTAAATTACAATGAATTCCTAAGATTTAGGAATCCTAGGCCTGAACAATTTATGGAGAGGCTGAAGAACTGACTGAATTATAGGGACCTAATGGATGAAAAAAACTACTCTTAAAATTCCACATACCTAGTGAATATAACTACATTGAAATCATTTGGATCTCGGGTTGAACTTGGAGTGCTCTGCTTGTTCTGTAGAGAAAATTGTCGCTTATTTTTCTTTTTCTCTTCTAAGTGTAATGATTTTTAGGTGAATAGATGGTTTAGGTAGTTTTCGACTAATTAATTAGGCATAGACGAAGTAGACGTAGTTTAAGTATTAAATGCATAGGAAAAAGACCAAAATGACCCCAACTTTTAAAGCTGAAAACGTGCCCAAAGGGCTAATTTCACGAGTCGTCTTCTACTTCATAGGTCGTTTAAAGCATCACAACACGTCCAGTGGGTCGTGATGTTTCCCTACCTATAAGCTTACCACTCGCTCTTTGCCAGTGTAGAAGGCGTCCTCTAACGCGAGCCTCACCAATGCGGTGAAGGCCCAGCGAACGCAGCCACGAGGGACCCCCCCAGGGCTCCACGGTCGCAGCAAAGCCTCCACAAACACGACCTTTGTGATCGCGGCCCTTAGCTCAGTTGACCTCCGAGATCGCGGTTAGGGACACGCAAATGCAAAGAACAAAAGTGTCCTGCACCAACATATAAGCTGGTTTTGGCAAGTTTCAAATCTCCGATGGAGCATTTATAATTCATTCAGAATCCATCACATAAAATATATGTAACTCTACAAAGTTTGATGTTTCGGACTCAGCGGAGCAATCAGAATTCACAAACGAGGTTATCTCGATAAAAAATGGATCCCACACCCAAACTTTGTTCTAAGCCGAAATCCACAAGGAGGCTTGGAATCAGCTTAGAAGCCCCGTGACCCAAACAAAGGTTCATTCTACGCCAAACTCAACATTGTTGAGCTAACTGTGCTGACGAAATTCTCATCTGTGCTCATTTTTTCCAAATGTTGACTAAAGTCAAACTTAGTCCTTAACGTGAAAGTTAAAATGTCTAATCATATAGACTCGCACTGAAAGCCTCAGGAGTTGCGATGGCCATGCCACTAGCATGAAATGACCCTTCCAAAGCTGTTAGCATCGTCATAGTTGGATTCTGAGGTCATCTTCTTGAACTCTTGATAAAAATTGACCGTCCAATATTCAAAAGCTCCAAAACACTAAAAGTCACATAAAAACTAAACGAATGACCAAGTGAACGAACCGTCAACCCCAAAAGCCATAAATGACATAAATCGTTATAGGAAAGCTCTAAATGACGAACATGAAGCATAAACACAGAAATATATGACCCAGATGTGTTTGCAATATTGATAGTAGATATTTTAGGAAGAACAACAGACAGAAAAAAATTTAGTCAAGAGAGCAAATTGAGAGAGGAAAATGACATTTTCTTTGGTAGAAATCATGTTTTTTTATATATATTTTTTTAAAACTCATTTTATTTTGATAAAATTCTAATGCTATGTTTCTCTATTATACCAGGTCTTACGTTGTATATTGATTGTTCCCCCTTCAATATAAACATGCAAGTTCATTTTTCCAGTGTCTAAAAATAAAAATAAATGTCTCATGTAAGCAATATCATTACTGAAAATTACAACAAAAAATTACATGTAAACCGAAATACATATTACACATAATTAAACAAGAAGTCAATGTAATAATATTTTCGCCAATGTTGCACCTATTTGTACGTCCATCGCTATTTTACGTAATTTATTCTTTTTGTATAGGAAATTTAATCTATTGAAAATATACCCTTACATAAGTACAACTAATTTTATTTCAAAAGTGTAAATTAAAATTGTAGCATAAATCATGTTCAAATTAAGAATTAACCAAAATGAGGAATAACTCAAATAAAGTTCAAAGTAAGAAATAGACAAAAAGAGGAATAACTCAAATAAAGTTCTACCATATAGAGTGTAAAATATCAGGTGGTTTTCAAGTTCTCTCTATAGGAAGTGTCCTAGCAAGCAACATTGAGAAATGTTTTGAGCATATAAAGCCTCACTAAGCTCAAACTAACTAATTGCTATCAAGTTGCTCCTACCAAATGGAACAAGTTGGCAGCGACTTAATTAATATCTGAGCATTCATTTGGATCCTCATTCAAACATTTCACTGCTAATGCTGTGATGCTCATCGCTCTCTTGCAAAATTGATTTATTCACTATTGATCTTTTTCCTCCTTGGAGTTCCTTCAGAATCCAGTGGTGGATTGCCATCTTCTTCTCGATATTAAAGTAATTACAGCCAATCAATTCCACAAGTAGAATACCAAATATGTAAATATCAACTTCAATTTAAATTCTGAATACCTACAATAACATGCCGGATCATGTAATGTTAGTTACTTATTACACGATAAAAAGGAAAAATCTTACTCATCCAAAGATTAGGATGGATCATTTCAATCAAGATTTAGAAAATATCCAACGAAATAGAATAGAGATAGATTGATGATTGAGAACAAATGAACAAAACCAAAACAGGTTAAACATTGTGTTGTCGAGGCTTATTTAAGGCGTGAATTGTAAGAGTTAGTGTTTCAATTAATTTTGAAACAAATTCATCCGTTTTGAAATAACAAATTCATGAATGTGAGTTGTAACATTCATTTAGTTTAATTCTTTGTTATAAACTTTTGCAATAAGTTTTTTTTTTAATTCTACGTTATGGGTTTTTGAAAGACAAATTTTTTTGTTTCCAATTCATGAACCTAATAAATTCTATTAATTAGAAATCTTCTTCTTGCAAAAATTTTTATCCTATAAATTGAATTTTCTTTGGTTAAAAAAGAGAAGCATTTTAAAAAACAAAAAAAATACTTTCCCTTGAAAACACTTGTGAGACATTGATCAAAAGGTGATATCACCAATTCAAGAATAGAAGAGCAACATTCTTGAATGCTACTTGTTTTGTGGCTTAGTTGAATCCCGAAGATAGAGTTGTTATTTATTCTTCCGATTGCTCGTGGGAGAGACTCCAACTATCTTCAAGAAACGTATTAACGTGCCTCTAAGCCAAGCAAGTTTTATTTTGTATTCCTTGTAATTTTATCATTCTTGTTCATTTGTTCTAACAATTTGAAGATAGTTGTCTCTATGGCATCCACATCAATAACGAACAGTGTTCCATCTTTGCCTAATCCTAATTTTGAAATATTTGATGGCAAAGACTTTTCTAGATGGCGTGGAAAGATGGAATTCTTTTTAAGACGATTAAAGTTAGCGTATGTTCTTGAGAAACCTTGTCCTGAGGCTCCTAGTTCTGAGGTAGCAACGGACGAGGCTACTTTAATTAAAGAACAAATTGCCAAATGGCAAGATGATGATTACTTATGCAAGAATTATATTCTTGGAGGAATGTCCAATAAATATTATGATCAATATTATATTAAGTGTAAATTTGCTAAGGAGATTTGGGATACTCTTAAAGCTATTCATTTAGCAGAAGAGGCGAGTTCAAAGAAATTTCTTGTTTCAAATTATATGGAGTTCAAAATGGTTGATGACAAGTCAATCACTGAACAAGTACAAGAATTTCAACTTATAGCTAATAAAATTGTTATAACTGGAATTGCTCTTGATGAAAACTTTCATGTTGGTGCGATTGTCTCAAAACTTCCTCCATCTTGGAAAGAGTACAGAAGCAAACTCTTACACAAGAAGGAAGATTTGACTCTTGAACAATTATTGCAACACTTGCAAATTGAACAAGAGACACGATACCGCGACAATAACATCTTGAGGGAGCCCATCATGAAAGCTCATGTTGTTGAAGAAAAGATCAAGAAGGAACCTGGCAATAATAAATTTTTGAAGGCAAAGAAGAGTAAAAATTTCAAGCGTACTAATTCTAATTCTAAGTCGATTGAATGTTATCATTGTCATAAAATTGGTCATTATGCACGTGATTGTAAAATTCTTAAAGCTGAAAAGAAGAAAGAAAAGGCAAATAACAATACAAAAAATGAACTGGTGGCAATGGTCACAGAAACATTTGTAGCGGGAGATCAAGTGGAATGGTGGATAGACACTGGTGCAACTCGTCATATATCAGGTAATCGAAATTCTTTCACGACATATGAATTAGTGGGGGGCGATAAAGTTTTGCATATGGGAAACTCATCCTCTGCTAAGGTTGTGGGAAAGGGAACTGTTGAACTAAAATTCACTTCCGGAAAGATGATCACATTGATAGACGTATTGCATGTTCCCGATATTCGAAAGAACTTGGTGTCAGGTACGCTTCTTTCGAAGCATGGTTTTAAAATGATTTTTGAGGCAGATAAATTTATTTTGTCTAAACAAGGCATGTTTGTTGGAAAAGGTTATGCTACAAATGGCATGTTCAAACTCAATATTGAAAATGAAAATATTTCTGCTTATATTGTGGAGTCTTTAGATTTATGGCATGAACGTCTTGGTCATGTGAATTTTAGATCCATTCAACTTATGATGAAAAATGGATTAATTAAAGACTGTGGAAAGGATCATGTTGCTAAGTGTATTACTTGTAGTAAATGTAAAATAACAAAGAAACCTTTTAAGTCTGTTGAAAGGATATCCACACTTTTGGAATTAATCCACACTGATATTTGTGAGATGGATTGTTTATCACGTCATGGAAAGAGATATTTTATCACTTTCATTGACAATTACTCAAGGTATACATATGTCTTTCCATTAAAAACAAAAGATGAGGCATTTGAGACTTTTAAAACATATAAAGCAGAAGTTGAAAATAAATTGAGTTTGAAGATTAAATCAATTAGATCTGATAGAGGTGGAGAATATTTAAAATCAAATTTTATTGATTTTTGTGAAAAAGAAGGCATTGAGAAACAATTGACTATGTCTTATACACCACAACAAAATGGTGTAGCAGAAAGAAAAAATAGAACTCTCATTGAAATGGTTAACTCTATGCTTTATGGATCTGGTATCACTGAAAATTTGTGGACTGAAGCCTTATTTTCTGCATGTCATATTTTGAATCGAATTCATTCCAAGAAACATGATTCATCTCCATATGAACTTTGGAAGAATCGAAAGCCAAATATAAATTATTTTAAAGTATGGGGTTGTTTGGCTCATGTTAGATTACCAGATCAACAATTGACTAAGATTGGATATAGAGGAGTAGATTGTGTATTTATTGGTTATTCACAAACCAGTAAGGCTTATAGATTTTTGAATCTTGAGACTCCAAGCCCTCACACAATTATTGAATCGTTGCATGCTAACTTTTTTGAGCATATATTTCCTAAGAAAAAAGAGTCTTTGGAACAAAATACAAGTTCTTCTATATCTACTCTTAAAAGAAAAATAGTTGAACCTTTGGAAGAAAGTCAACCAAGACGTAGTGCAAGATCAGCCAAACCAAGAGACTTTGGACCAAATTTTCAAGTCTATTTAGTTGAAAGGGATCCTGAAAGTTATGCTGAAGCAATGGCTTCACATGATGCTCCTTTCTGGCGTGAAGCTATTGATGATGAAATGCACTCCATTATGTCAAACAATACATGGATTTTATCAGACCTCCCTCCTGGATGTAAGTCTATTGGTTGTAGATGGATCTTTAGAAAGAAATTAAAATCTGATGGAACCTTAGATAAGTACAAAGCTCGTTTGGTGGCAAAAGGTTTTACTCAATTGAAAGATATTGATTATTTTGATACATTTGCACCTGTAGCTCGAATGACTTCTATTCGACTCTTGATTGCTTTAGCCGCAATTCATAGCCTGGTAATACATCAAATGGATGTGAAGACTGCATTTCTGAATGGAGATCTAGATGAAGAGGTTTACATGAAACAACCAGAAGGATTTGTCGTTCCTGGTCAAGAACACAAAGTTTGTAAGCTTCTTAAATCTCTTTATGGATTAAAACAAGCTCCAAAACAATGGAATGAGAAATTTAGAAGAGTAATGATTTCTAATGGCTACTCAATCAATGGTGGTGATATTTGTATATTTAGCAAATTTCAAGAAAAATCTGGTGTTATAATATGTCTTTATGTAGATGATATGTTGATCTTTGGAACTGATATTGAAAGAGTCAAAGAAACAAAAAAATTTCTAGCTTCTCAATTTGAAATGAAAGATCTTGGAGAAGCTGATGTAATTCTGGGTATTAAAATTATAAGATCAGCGAATGGCTTGACTCTTACTCAATCAAGTTATATTGAGAAAGTTCTAAAGAGGTTTGGTCACTTTGATGACAAACCTGCTCCTACACCATTTGATCCTAGCATCAAACTAATGCGGAACTCTAGTGATGTTCTCGATCAGCTGACATATTCTCAGATTGTTGGGAGTCTTATGTACGCCATGCATTGTACCAGGCCGGATATTGGTTACGCAGTAGGAACTTTGAGCAAGTTTACTAGTAATCCCGGAGTTGAACATTGGAATGCCTTAATTCGTGTTTTAAGATACCTGAAGGGTACAATTAATGTTGGCCTGCATTATTCTACATTTCCCATTGTTCTTGAAGGCTATAGTGATGCTACTTGGAATTCTGATCCGAATGACTCTAAATCTATTACTGCTTGGATTTTCACTTTGGCTGGAGCAGCGATCTCTTGGAAATCAAAGAAGCAAACATGTATTACTCATTCAACCATGGAGTCAGAATTTATAGCTATGTCTTCTGCTGGAGAAGAAGCTGATTGGTTGCGATCAATGCTGATAGATATTCCTTTATGGAGTAAGCCAATACCACCTTTAACTATCTATTGTGATAATCAAGCTGCTATATTTCGGGCTTCAAGTGACTGCTATAATGGCAAGTCGAGACAAGTTCGTCTCAAACATAATCATGTCAGGAGATTATTGGAGGAAGGCGTGATATCGCTTCAATATGTGAAGTCCAGATTTAATTTAGCGGATCCTTTGTCTAAAGGGTTAGGCAAAGAGTTAGTGGTGGAAACTTGTAATGGAATGGGAATAAAGCCCGTTGTAAATTAATTGTACTTTATGGTAACCCTACCTAATGATGTAATCTTGGGTTCAAAGGGAAAAACAAGTAAAGTTACAATTGTGCAGCACATCAATAAAATTCTCATTTTCAAAATAAAATGAAATAAGTAGATGTGCATGATTGAGATTCTTTTCTCTTCATAAATTTATAAGACCGATCTCGGTTGGAGTTAGTAAGAAAACTCTTGATAAATTTTTTTTCCCGATATTCCTGCTGAAGAGAAGGATGAGATTATATTCTCTTAATAAGTCTATAAATCGATTTCGATTGGAGTGTGTAGGAATACTCTTGATAGATTTACCGATACTTTGTGTAAAGGAGGATGAGATTAATTTCTCTTAATGAAGTTCATAGACTATTTGGTCGGAGTATGCAAAGTTACTCTTGATGAATTCACCGCACTAAGTGCGAAGTGGAGGCCGCTTCAATAAGATTTTAACAGGAAAATCTTAAAGCACTTGGAAAAAAAAAAGGATTCAGGACACATGGCCGTAAGGTGTCAAAGGATTTCGATTTTCACCGGAACATAGTGATATGCGTGGAGTATTTTTCTAACTTCATTCAATGATGCACTTAGTTCAAGATTTGTTCACTAAGTAGTCAATGATTTAGAAAAACCTTCACTAGCTAATGGTTCAAGTCCAAAAGACACCATTATTGATGCATGTTGCTAGATTAATGTCTCAAAATATTTTTTGGATTTTTAAAGATAAAATTTCTTGAAACAAGTGGGGGATTGTAAGAGTTAGTGTTTCAATTAACTTTGAAACAAATTCATCCGTTTTGAAATAACAAATTCATGAATGTGAGTTGTAACATTCATTTAGTTTAATTCTTTGTTATAAACTTTTGCAATAAGTTTTTTTTTTAATTCTACGTTATGGGTTTTTGAAAGACAAATTTTTTTGTTTCCAATTCATGAACCTAATAAATTCTATTAATTAGAAATCTTCTTCTTGCAAAAATTTTTATCCTATAAATTGAATTTTCTTTGGTTGAAAAAGAGAAGCATTTTAAAAAACAAAAAAAATACTTTCCCTTGAAAACACTTGTGAGACATTGATCAAAAGGTGATATCACCAATTCAAGAATAGAAGAGCAACATTCTTGAATGCTACTTGTTTTGTGGCTTAGTTGAATCCCGAAGATAGAGTTGTTATTTATTCTTCCGATTACTCGTGGGAGAGACTCCAATTATCTTCAAGAAACGTATTAACGTGCCTCTAAACCAAGCAAGTTTTATTTTGTATTCCTTGTAATTTTATCATTCTTGTTCATTTGTTCTAACATGAATTAGCCGTGAAGCTCAGTTAAGCTTAGGGAGGGTTCTTCACCTCACTTAAGCTCTGGTTCAGTATATGTAGGGTGAGCTAAGGTGCGTGCCCCATCGCCCATGTGTGTTATCTTGAATAAAGTGGCACCAATAAATAAATATAATCAACAAAAGAAGTAACCATTTTTTCCCTGCATATATATATCTATCTATATATATATATATATACTTGTTTTCTTCACTGCGCCTTTTCTTAATGAAGCCCACACCGCAATTTCACTTAAAGCCCTAATAGACCTCGAGCGTTTTCTTAAAAGTTTTTCACCTTCAAATGGAAGAAGAAAGGAAATGACAATAGAAAACTCATTCCAAATATCCTTGAGTACTAACCCCCGCCTGCTATATTCTAGATATTCTGGGTGCCTTTAGGATCATGAATACAACCAAGAAACTCACACCAAATAGTACAAATACAACTAACGAAATAAGCAATGAAGAAATGGTTGAACCTAGAACATTGACCTATAGAGCAAGAATACTTTGCAAGCAAATCAATTTGTCCAGATCGACGAGAGAATGAGGAAAGTACAATATAATTTACGCACACAATATTGTATTTTATGACATTAAGCTAAACAAAGCATAAAGAAGTGTAAAGCATAAATCAAAGAGAACGAGAGGCATCTCAAACTGCAAATAATCTAGGTTGAATGGAAGGGAAAAATCATGTATCTAAAATGCAGAAGAGATCCTTTCCTCTTCCATTCATTTAATGTAGTACCTGCAATCTTTCTATCTAGATTTAGCCATAGCCACTGGCATTCTAGATTGGGTTGTTGCCCAATCTTTCCCTTTTCTCGTGCAATTTGTTATGTAAGAGAAGGCTAATACATTAAATGAATTCATTGTTAGGGTATATATATATACTATTAACCATGTGTTTAGACATAGTATTCTAACAATTTTCAAGATTAAACATCTAAGTGGGAGATTGTTAGGGTGTATACTATTAACCATGCATTTAGATATAGTACATCATAACAATTGTGATGTTTAAAAGTCTAAGTGGGAGATTGTTGGGATATATACTATTAAACATATGTTAAGAAATAATATTTATTATGGAATAAATATTTGCTCAATTTTAATAGATCATATATTCGTTTATGGTGTCTATTTACTTATATAGTAGATGATTTTAGTGTGTAAAATTTTAGCTTATACACAGATTATTAAATCATCGATTCTCATAATTACAAAGTTTTTTGTTCAAAATATAGGATTGAAATTGGACATGCCATCGGTACGATTGTAGCACAAAATTATATGTAATTTATCTTGATTATGGGAACGGTATAGTTCCAACTTCTTGTGCAAGTGCATTTTGTATGTATTGAAGGGATCGAGTAGAGATAGTTGTTTTAGACTGACTGACAAAAGCATATTCTCTAAACTATAAAATGTACTTATATTCGTAATCATGATATAACTATTATAATCTGTTTATATAAATTCGTTTTGATTTATTAAAAGGTGAGATTCTAAGAGGGTTCAATATGTCTGGTAAGTTGGATGATAATAATATGTATTGGTGAAATAATAAGTTAGTTGATGGAATCCATATCTCGTTATAGATTGATTGATATGCCTTTTTGAGAAATTTATAAGTTTTCATCGTGTCAAACATTGCAAGTGGATTTATGAAACCGACACATGAAATAAGTTAGGTAGTACTCTAAAGGAAATTAATCATTAAGTTAAATTCGTCAGCAATTTAATTTATTGATTTAAATTTGAAATCTTAACATGGGGAAACATAAGTGTTTTATAGGGAAATATGATATAAAGGAGTCTAATTACGATTTTTTAGTGGAATGATTTGTAATTATTATAATAAAAATAATTTAAATTAATTATTTCAAATTATTTCCATAATAGGAAGCATCGGTAATTTTTTGTGGTCCCTATAGTGCCCATATTAAAATAGAACTTAGAATCCCTATTCTAAAGGAAAAAGGGGAGAGGCATTAGTTTTCTTTTAAATAGAAAACTAACGTGTATTTTCCAGTCAAAGAAAAATAACGTGTTTTGGTTCTGCTCTTTGAACTGGGAAGAATTCTGTATAATTAAGGATTCTTCAGACCCTTCCAGATAAAATTAGTTTTCTATTCGATACTTGTCCACCCAAGTACGGGGAGAGTTTGGATGTGAACTTGGGACCACTGTAGAAGATCGTAGATATTGTAGATTCGCTTGAAGGTTTGTCTATCTTGGGGATTCACTTGAAGAAATCTGTTCACGCTTCAAGAGGTATTCATCGAATCAAATTTCAACAAGTTTATGTGTTCTAGCATGATTGTGTATTCTAGCATAAACGAGTATTGATTATCTATTATTCATGTAAGAAGTAAAGATCCTGATATGCTTCCGCTGTGCATACATGTTTTCCAACAATTGGCATCAAGAGCGCTTGCATCTCGATAATGTATAGGTATATTTTGATTATATATACGATTCATTGTGTTACATTAAGAAAGGAAAATAGAGTTTACTGGTTGGTCAGCTATATTGAAGTTATTGTGAAAAGTTTTGATAATAAGTGACCAATTAAATTTTGTCTTTCTTTCTTTCTTTCAACTTGAGAGGAGAAATATCGTAGAGCTATGAGTTTCGTCTTCTTGACTCCTTGAGTTATTGAGTCTTTTGTTCTAATTATTGAGTTTTCTTATTGCAATTAAGATCCCTGAGTTGATTCGTTCATGTCATAATTGCACATGAACCCTTCAATTTGAGTAATAAATTTTGAGAAGCATTTTAAAGCCGACACTTGAGTTCTTAAACTGGGTTTCTAGAAAGTAAAGATACGTTTTGAGAAAAGAGTTTCTATAACACTATTGATATAACAATTGTATGCCATAATGTATGAGTAGTATGACATCTAGATATATCATCAATATTTATGTAGTATGACTTTACGAGTCGTCAAGGATCATATTAAAATATGATTTTGAGAAAGTGTTTCCAAGTATGAATTGAGTAAGAGTATAAGAGGACTATGGCTTCCAGAGGTATCAATTTTTACTTTGATGAAAGATAAGCTGATATTTCTAAATGAATAATGAGTTTAGAAGATATTCCAAGAGCAGTTACTTCTTTTAAGAGGGTAGTTTGAGCAATTAACTCAAACCAGATGAAGGGTTATGTTTTAAACATATGAGCATGAATATATATTATTTGGAGTAGTCTTCAAAACTAATATAGGGATGAGTTCAGACAACTGAAAGTCGTCATGATCAATTTATGACTGAAAGTCGTCATGATCAATTTTTAAGTGTAGCTTAGTGGATCCACTTAGTGGAAGTTATATTATACTCCGACAAGGTATATGACAGTTTTGGCAGCGCGAGCGAGATGTTGTACCATCACATAACTCAATACTAATGGTTCTCGGCTAGAGAATCTCCCAAATAAGAGTTACTATTGTATCCTTACATACAATTGAGTTATTATCGTATTCATTTATAAAATTAAGTTATTATTGTTTTTTACATACTATTGAGTTATTATCTAATGTTTTAAAAGTTTTCCATATATTTCATCTTTTATTGTTGTGTTATCCTTGAGTTGAGTTGAGTATCCTTGAGTTGAGAGTCTTTGAGTTGAGCATCCTTGAGTTGAGTCAAGCATATTTGAGTTGAATATATTTAAGTTGAGTTCTTGAGTTGAATCGAGTTAAATGAGATGAGACAAGGAAATTATGTTTCATTTTTATCATTTCAAGCGTATATTTATGCTTTAGAAATCCCCCTAAATGCTTGAACATTCAATGTGTTGACACCATTTGTCTTGCATATTATAACGAAAAAAAGTATTCATGGTCATCAACAAGTGCTTTGTTGATACTACTTGCAGTTCCAGTTAGCATTAGTGAGCCTCCTTACTTTCAGAGGGTCTACTTTATTTTCAATTTGTTAGGATGTCATTGGTCATGTACCGATAATCCTTCTATAGTAGTAGAGTTTCATAGATAGTTTAAAGGTTGAATATTCTATCATCGTTTCATTTGTTCTTGGAATGTTTTAAGGTCATGAGACATTAAACTAATACTTGTTAAATTATTTTCAGAGAATTATTTGAGTTGAATTTAAATTGTGTTTCAAAGCTATTTATTCCTTTGGAGTTCTGATGAGTCTATGGTTTTGACTCATTTGGGGATTTATTATAAAGATTTAGTATCCGCGAATGCTTAATTTGTGCCATTAGCTGATGTTAAAGCCTTATTTTTCATGTATATGGACTGAGGAAAAAAGTAAGGAAACTAACAAGCAAAAAGGAACAAATAAACTAAACAAATGAAGAAAGATGAGCTTGATGATCGCTAAGAGCTGCCAATTTGACCGCCTAAATTTCCACTGTGCCAGCCTTGAGGGAAGAAACCTTGTCGGCGATAGAAGAGGGGCACTTAGAAAATTGCCGAGCAGTTCCGCTGTGCAAAGAGAGATCGCCCAAAGTTACAAGACTTGAAGATGCTGAGCGACAAGACAAAAAGGTGATTAGGTGGTTCACCGAACCAGTTGGCGAACCCAACATACCTCGCCTAATGGCCCTTCGTGAATTATTTTTGGCGATTATAAATTAGACTTTGAACTGTTAATTAGGAGCTCACTTTTCCAGATTTTAGTTTACTACCATTTTAGAATAGTTCTTAGTAGACTTGAAGGTTTTTGGAGATTCAATTTGGCGATTTCTTCAAGTGGGTTACTTATTTTCTTTGATTTTAAGCATTGTAAAGGCTTAATTACTTTTACCCAGTTAATGGCTTATCAATTTGGTAACCATTTTTGCTCTTTTATGATGTTTGTCTAAAACCTCAATTTTTGGGGTGTGATCATGTGATTATGGGTTGAATTAGTTTATGGGTATTGTTAATTACTATTTTAAATGTTAAATTATAGTGGGTTTAATCATTAATTGTGGTTCAATTTATGAATTGTAGTTGCAAATGCAGTTCTAGCCTTGTGTTCTTTGCTTGCTCGAGAGAGAGTTTTAGAACTAAGATTATTGATTAATTATTTGTAGGTATTGGGTTGATCTAAGTTCAGCTCGAGACATTGAATACTAAGCTCAATCCTACCCATCTAGCTTGAGAGAGTGGATAAATTAAGGGTTGGGTTGTGCTTCATGGCTATGCTTTTTGATGTTCGAACCTGATTTGGGATAGTTGTTCGAGACAAAGCTATCTCCATTGAATTCTAGACTACCCACTAAATTTTAGTTGTTTACTAGTAGTTTCAGTTACCCATATATCAAATTTTTTCTATGAACAATCACATCTCGAGAATTCCTCTCATTATTGCTATCTCAAGTTGTTTGTGATTGCGTTGTAGTTGATAATTGCAAACCGACCCCCCCGTCTGACACTCGTGTTACTCCTTTTAATTTGTTTTATGTCTTTTTCGATAATTTGTGTTCCTATATCTAGTTATATCACATTTGTACTTCTTGATTGAATTTGATCATGTACCGCTCCATGTGGGATTTGACCCCAACTCAATTGTAGGGTTATATATTGCTTAACGATTGTTTGCACTTTGAATTGCATGAAGTGTATTTGATAAACGTTAAAAAAGAAGTCCAATCAAAATGGTGTCGCTGCCGAGGAGTGGTGTTGTTTAAATTTCTTTTGGTGAAGTTGAATTGTGATATTTTTAGTTATAGTTGAATCTACTTATTTTAGTTTGTGGCTTGTATTTCTTATGTTAAATAGAGGAGGAGATGAGCGTTAACAGAAGTAATGGTAGCCAAGTGGGCCATCGAGATGATGTTGGAAACCTCAATGATGTAAATGACCCTATGTCACTGACCCAGTTCCATTGGGTAATGTGGGGGCAATTTGTCTACCTCCAATGGAAGGAACCACTTTTTTTCACATTACTTGCAAAATGCTTCAGTTCCTACAATTGAATGGTTTATTTGGGGGGTTGACTCATATGGATCCTCCTGAGCATATTCGAAACTTCATGGACGTGTGTGCTCCATTCTCATTCAAAGGCATATCGCAAGAATCAGTCTATCTTAGGTTGTTCCAATTTTCTCTGATAGGAAAGTCTAAGAAGTGCTTGTTGAGTTTCCAAGGATCCATCACTTCTCGGGACAAACTTACTACTGCATCCCAAGTGTGATTCTTCCCCCCATCGAAGATGATGACTCTTAGGTATAGCATCCAAGATTTTAAATGCATGGAAGGTGAGCCAATCCATGAGAAGTGGCTAAGATTTAAGAAGTTGGTGCTGCAATACCCTACTCATGGACTTTTCAGTAATGTTTTGTTGCAATACTTCTATAGGAGTCTCGACTCGGTGAACAAAGGAGTTGTTTATTAACTTGTTCCCAGTGGTATAATGCAACAATTTTATGAAGTACCGTCTCAACTCTTTGATTGTATGATCAAGATCAATGGGGTATGGTATACTCATAAGGACCAGATCTCTCCTCTCAATTTTAGAATGACAAGGGAGCAGATAAAAAAAAAGATCAAGAGTGAGACATAATTTGAAGGATTGTACAATGAAGAAGTGAACTTTTGAGCCAATCAAGGAGTAGGTTATCGTGAAAACTACCCAAGGCCAGGTGGAAATAAAAGTTGGAATAGAGATAAGGACTGGAGAGACCGTGATAGAGATTGGGGTGATCGTATCGTCAAAATCCCAATGAATCTCAAGGTGGTCGTACAAAAGACATGCTCTCACGAATTCTTAACAAAGTTGAAGGGTCAGACAAGGTGTTGAATAAAATGAAAAAAGATGTCTCGACTCTCAATTGGACGGTGACCTCTCACTCAGTCTCTATTAAGAAGTTGGAGATGCAAATGGGTCAAATTTCTTCTCATTTGAATCCAAGGCCAAAAGGGGCATACCAAATTATACCTTCGGCAAACCTGAAGAATGATTCGTAAATGGGTACTTTCATCATGTCACGAAACTAACTAAGGAACTTCTTGGAAGGCAACCCAAATTTTGAATAACGAGTGTTGATTGAGCAGGTTGAAAAGTGAAGAATGTTGAAAAATGGCAGTTTGGCGAGTCAAAAGTCCATTCGGTGACTCACTGAAGAGGTCGGCAAGCCCGACTTGGACCCACCAAGCCTAAAGTGGAAGTCTATAAAATTTGATGGGCTAATTGCTTAATCGGCGACTCGACGAATAGGTCGGTGAGCCCGAGTTTGTCCGCCATTTGAATCCCCAAATTCCATAGAGGTCATGTAAAACTCGACGAGGTAAAGTACCACTCGCACATCACTGAGTGGTTCGGTGAAGACGATTTTCTATGCCGAAGGTGTCATAAACTGAAGGTTTCAAAGGCCAAGTGGTTTAAAATTTCAAAATCATTCATAGTCATTTTTAAACCCGTGCACTCTCATCTTAACTTTAAATCTTAAATATTTTTTTTTCTTTTACCCATTTTTCTTGTGTGAAATCGTGTTTGGAATTGGAATACTTTGCCCCCTAGCTTTGAAACTTCAAAATTTGGCATACAGGTTGGTTCCGAACCCCATACTTTTTTGTGATTAAACTCAAATTCAATAGGTAAATGCATGCTGATATGTGTTAGGTGATTACTTTAATCGTATTTTAGGTGTTGCATTGCCTGCAATTTGTTTGAACTTGTGCCTAAATGTCTCAATCGACGACATCCTATGTTTTTTGAGTTAAAATTAGTCCTAAATTGTTGGGTTGTAGTGATTTTGTAATGGGTCTAGTTAGTTGAAGTCTAAGTAACCCCGAGTTGTGCTAAATGACGTAATTTGTCCGATGATGGAGTGTTTGACATCATTCTTAAGGGAAAAGTCCTCCAATGGCCAATTTTAGCCAAATCGGGGGAAGTCTAAGTACCCTGAGGGCATATGTTATATGGGTCTAGTTCTAATTTAATAATATGTGTGTTTGATTTTGAATTTGGTGGCTCTAGGCTTAATTTTGGGAAATGGGGATGAAAACTCGCATGTTAGGTCCTTTGACGAGCTGCATCGAGCTCGCCGAGTGGTTCGGCACGGTTTGTCAAAGTCCCCCTTTAATCACCCTTAATTTCATTTTTTTGCTAAGTTGATTCTGTTACTTTCGACAGAAAACCTGTTTGCCGAGTTCACTCGGCGACTTGTTGAAAGTCTCCCTTAATCTCCTTTTTTGCACCCCTAAAACTTAAAATACATTGTAATATTTGGCGGGCTAGTCTAAGCTCGCCGATAGGTGAGGGTGTTTACTAAAGGGCCCCAAACATTGCCGACATGCCTTAATTCTGGCAATTTTTTGAGCCAGTATTTTTGGCGAGCTCGATCTTGCTCGTTTAAGCGACTTGCCGACTGGTTCGATGAGTTTTTTGCGACTTGATTTCTGAGGCTTAATTCTTTGAGCCTAAGGATGATCAGTTATTCAGGCCTAACTAGAGAGATTCATGCAAAAGCTTGTCATAATTCGTCTAGGATTCGTCGGAGTTGACCCCTCATGCTGGAGATTCAATGTCATCTCTGACACAAACGGTGGTTCCAGCACCACCAGTTCATAGTCCTCCTCCAGTTACTCGACCAGTTAAAGGCTGAGAGAATGAGGATCATTCTAGAAGAGAAATGATTGTCCATGGATGGTGTAGTGGACATATACCTAATTGTGTGGAACACTCTCTAGTTCCACTGGTTTGAAATCTTCACCACTCCGCATGCCCCATACATTCCCACCTCAGTCTGGGAATGCCATACTATATATGGTAAT
Source organism: Solanum pennellii (assembly GCF_001406875.1). NCBI lineage: Eukaryota > Viridiplantae > Streptophyta > Magnoliopsida > Solanales > Solanaceae > Solanum > Solanum pennellii. Next base: position 35,004,467 of record NC_028645.1, on the reverse strand, counting down.
TTGGTACCCCTAGGAGAAGAATAAGGCCAGTGCCTTCCGAATGGTGGAGCCTATGATGGTCTGAGGGAGGATAGTGAGATCCACCTGTGATGATATCAACAATGCACTTAGGGCTTCAGACTTTGAGCACGAGTACCACAACATGATCACTGCACGCACTATGGATTACCTAAAGGTATGTCTATATCCCCTTATTTTTGACACCACCTCGATCTGGATTGAGGTTGGAGCACCTATTGAGAAGAAGAACCTGAACATAGCAGCTCAGTACTAGTTTGGGTTCATCAGTAGGTCTCTTGGTTTTTGTTGATCTATATATGTGTTTTGATATTAATCTTGTGGATGATTGAGCTTGTGGCCCTTGTTTTGAATGAAAATGGTTTTGAACCTAATTTTAATATTTTTACCACCTCCATTGTGTGTGGTTGTGGCTGTTTTTCTTTTTTTTTTGCGAGTTTGAGTATCAGTTATGATCAATACCAATGACTTAACTAGTGTTAATAATTGAACGAAATGAATGTACGGCTACAATGAGTCCAATTAAGTCACACAGACAAGGTGTGATTTTTTAGCATCTCATTGTGAATAGTCGGTTATTGAATGAGTCTCTTGTGATGAACATTGCACACTTTCTAAAAAGTGTGGAGTCTTGTTTGATATTTATGTCAATGTCTTGTTTGATGAGATTACTTTTAACATTTTTTGTGATGACACCTAGAATTGCCCTGTTCATCCGGTTGAGTAGGTGATGCAAGCAGTTGAAATGATCTTAGGCAAAAATTTTGAAGAGTGAAATAATTTGACTATATACCTCCTTACTGGCAAACCTTGTGAGATATGTGGACCTTCTTTAAACCCTCTTGAACCTTATTCTTTTCTTTGATGAAACTTGAACAATTCTGATCCCTCTTTATATATGTACCCATAACTCTCATGAAGTGTGGGCCTAAGTTGGGGGGTGTGGTGAAAAGAGAAAGAAACTCAAGAAGTGTGAGAAATCCCCCATCTAGTATTGGTTTTGAGAAATATGATACCTCCTTGTAAGGACCCTCAAAATGAATTAAGGTGTCTAGAGACTAACATGTGCCTAAAAAGGTTAATAATGTGTTCATTAAGTGTTTTACAGTATGTATGATTGATTTGAAGTGGTTTGGAGGTCGAACGTCCAAGACGTTCGAAAGTTAGTCGTTAGACATACTAGTGTGTTCTAGTGTGCCTTTGTGTGTTTTAAGTGTTGTTTGGAGTCTAAATTGATAGGAGAGGATCCTAACTAGTATATGTTTATAATTATTTTTGAAACGTCTGGGCACTACTTCCCAAGGACCACCCAAGGGGTCCTGAGGACCCAAACGCATCTTAGACACTACCTTGGCAGTGTCAATCGATGAGTTGCATTGACGTCCCATACTCTAATCAGTGCTCCATCGACTGGGGGCGTTGATTCAAACTTAGGTGCGTGAGCTCACCCCCTAAGATGGGATCCTCAGTCGAGAAGTAGGACGTCGTGTTAGTCAATTGATGGCCCGTTCCTTGCCCTACGTAGATTGCACCTGCAATCTGTCTTGAGGCGCTGCCATGCTAGGGGTGAATTGGGAGATTCACCCCACGTCCTAATTAAAATATGAAAGGTTATTTTATGTATCTATGGGTATTTTAAGTCCCTTTATAAGCCTAAACGCCAATTCAGAACTCACTCTTCCAAATCAAACTTTTCCCTCCCAAATATAAACCCCAAAACCTCCATCGGAGACCAAGATCAAGAACAAGCTATTGAGGTCGATTCATGGAGCTTTCTTATAAGATTTTTGTGGGCTTTATAATGTATAATGTATGGTAATCCTTCATTCTTAGTTAAACATTCATCTAAGGAGTCCTTTCAAAGCTTTTTCAAACATGATTCTAAGTAAAAAATCTCATCTTTCAATCTAGCCATGGGTTCATTTTTAAAGTGATTTCAAAAGCTTTCTAATGATGATTATATGATTAATCTATGGTTTAAACATGATTTTCAGTCCAATTCCATGAATAACCCATGATCTCTTTATCCTCTCAAATTATGGTATGTTATGGGTCTTGTGATCATCATAAAATGATGATTAGATTATGTTTAGATTATGATAAATGTCTTAATTATATATTCCTTTATGTCAATTGACTAAGAATCGGTGGGAATTGATCGAGATGATCATTAGATTGGAGATTTGGTAAGTTGACCTATTTCTTCTTATTAGCTTAGAATGTATATTGAATTATGATGTTTGGTGTGGTCCACATATTATGGCAGTGTTTACATTCTTGTACATGTTTTTGTATTATGATCATGGCCTTAAAGGATATGATGATTTCCATTTTTAGGATGTTGAAGGATGTATCCTTGATTCTAGTAGCATGTGTAAGTGATATGATGTTCTGTGAAGTTATATGTATAGTTTGCATGATTTAGGTGTGTGGATGATGTTGTGTATATGTGATGATCATGTTGGGGGAGAGGTGTGGTCTATATGGCTAACGATGATGAATACTCTTTTAGCATGACCTTTACCTATATGAATGTGTGATCAAAGTATGCTAGGAGTCTTCTATTTTAATGTTGAATATGTTTTTGCTTTCTATGATGTAATGTGAGTGTGGTAGTCCATAGTCCTTAATTCTTTATATGTGTATGACTTGAGACTTGAAGAATATTGTACATCTGTTGTGATTTTTAGTGCGTGGCTTCCTCAATATTATGTTGTAGCCATTATGTGATTATGTTGACCAATGTATACACACACTTCATGCATATCTATGAGTAGGGTAGATTCATGATGATTAAGGAAAGGATAGTTCACCTATGAATCATTACCTATTTCTATGCATGTGAAGTATATGATTAATGAAATTATTAACATGTGTGACTAGAGATGTTTATGTGAAGGTAGATCTCACATTGTATGCCCACACACATGATTGTATGAATCTGTGTAAGGACATTCTCACATGAAGTAGGTTCTATCATGAAATGACATTTTCATCTTAGAATCCTTTGAGTTATAAGATGTATGAAGGAGCAAGCTCCTAAAGTCTTATTTATGAACTAATGCATAAAAAGGCTTAAATATATTTAAAAAGGGAGTTTGAGCTTAGTACCGAGTGAACATAACATATGAGAGTCGGGGCTTCATGTTTAGTAAGTCAGGCTTCCCACAAGATAACCTTCTGGTTCAGCAAGTCCGGATTCCCAACATAGATGTTGTCTCATGAGATGGAAACCTCCACGTTAGCAAGTCAAGATTTCCTAGTGGCAATATCCATGTTCCATAACTACTGCCCCCATAGGTTTTAGCTAAGTTGATCCAGCTATTATGTATGAAGGTCCTACCTTGGCAAGTAGTACCCTCTCTTTTCAATGTGGGAGTAGAACACCGAATTCCATGAAACTCACATGGTTTATGTCGGTTATGGATATGTCTCCCAAAGTAAGAAATAAACTAAGATAAGATTATGTACTCGAATCATAACTCCTTGAGAAGGTTACTTAGTATAGGAAGGACTATGGACCCTGCCCATGCATTGCACAAGTAAACTCCATGAAAGGATAAGATTAGTACATGTATGAAAGTAAGACTTATGTTATGGATGTATGAACCGTATGAATGTATGTTAAGTGATTTTCTATGTCAAGACATGAATTATGTTTATGTATGTGAATGACACTTATGGATTCTAAATGAGTTTACTTGGTATATGTGGGGGGTATGAGACTCCATGTGTACTTATGAAGGGGTTATGAGGGTGGTTTACTTGTTGTATGAACGACATGAGTTATGACTAAGGTTGTAGTAAAGGAAAGAGTCCTTATTTGATACTATAAAGTATGTGCCTTATGTCTAGTTATAAATGCAAGTGTTATGACTTGTTGAGTATGATATGTCTAGTCTAGGGTGACTTCTTAGGTACACTTGGTGGATGTATTATAGGATGCTACCTACACATTCCACTAGTGTGACTTGGGGGTTGTCTTAGGTGATGGTCCTTATGTGAAGTTGATGTCTATGATGTGCTTATGACTTGTGAATATGTGTGGTTGTGTTTATGAAGCATATTTATGAAAGACTATTGTAAGGTGACATCAAGGTGATATATAGTACTAAGTACACTTGAGGGTTGATTAAGGAAAGAAGTAAGATAAAAAGAGAGGTAATGTGTTGTATGTATTAAATATGCCTCAAAGTACTATAAATGACTTTATGTGTTATTATGAATAGTATCCATGTCTACTTTATCTATGTGAACTATATTGTGCTTATATGTGCCTGTGTTCATGAAATTTACTAAAAAGACATGTTGCATGATTTCAAATGAAATGTCCTCTTTAAATGCATGTTTTTTAATGGTTATCATACTTAGTGCATTCTTGTACTAATACCATTCTTTTTCATCTTTTTTACACAAAGTGTAGGTGGTGATGTCTACAGGATGTCTCCTAAGTGAAGGGCTTGGATAGATCTCCCAAGTTCAAGTAAAAGGACCCTTATGATTCAAGGGTTGCCTATGTCAAGATTTTCTTTAAGTTTATGTAATAGTTTAGACATATTTTTATGTTGTTAAGGGTTGTGTCCCTATTATATTCTATTGAGTTGTGTCTTAAAATGCAAAGGGACTTAGAGTATGTAACACTTCAAAAATCTAAGACGTGTTATAGAGTCTAACATAGGTTCAAGAGGCTTAGACACTATTTTAAGGTCTATTTTAATTAATATAAGTCATTAGGGAGTTTAGAAATAAAAAACGTTCAAGAACGTCCATGACGTCCGGAAACTAGTTCAATGAGGTGCTAGTGTGCCTTAGCCTATTTGACTGGCTATTAGAAGTCGGAAAATGATGAAAATTGGTAAATGGGTGTCTAACACGTATTGGAGTTAGTTCATTATTGAAACGTCCGAGTGAGACTCCCCAAGGACCAACTAAGGGCCCTTAAGTAGGATCCTTGCAAAAGTGACTAAAAGCTGTCAATAGATAGTGTCATCAATGGATGCCAAAGACGGGTCATGGTCCAATCGTAGGGGCGTAGATTGCCTCTATCGATGGAAACTTAGAAAAATTGGCCAAGGAATGTTTTTACAAGTCTATGAACTCATCAAAGGATGTGCAGCACGGAATGGAACAATGGACGTCGATTGACACACGAGGCGTCGATCGGGGTCTTGTCTGTGAGGGGCTGGTTTCGCTGCACGTTTTGACATTTAATTAGTTGTATTAGTTATAAGGTTAATTAGGGGTTATGGGAGGTCTAATTAAGTTAGTTAATTACTTATATAAAGACCCTAAGCTAATAATACTAACCTGAGCTCTCATAATTTCCGAAACCCAAACTCTCTTCCTTCTCTCTTCTTTCTCTCTCAAGTTGAAGAACTCCATAGAAGTCAACGTCAAGGTGGGTTCTAGGGCTTCAACTATCAAAGTTTCTCCATCAATCTTCATCAAACAACAGTTTATGGGATTCATTTCACCTTTAATACCTATTTCCTCAAAGGGTTCCATCAAATTGATTTCAAAAGTTGAGTTTTCATGTGGGTCTTTTCCAATCTCAAAATTGATATTGTGAATTGATTTTTTGTGATTTATTTTGGATATTATGAATATATTAGAATGTATTCTATCTTAATTATGCTATCTCTTTATGGATTGGTCTAGTTTCTAGATGGTGACCTATTCCCCTTAACCCTAGGTTGTGATTTTGATATGAATTGTGTAATGTTAGTTCAATTGAATTTGTTATTGGTTGAATTACTACTAGATGATTTTATTGTATCAATCATGAATATTTTAAGATATATTATAGTACTATTATGCTAGTTATTGAGTAATTGATCTAGATTATGACTTTGACCTATGTCTCTTATTTTAAGCTATGAACTAGTAATGGATTGTGATGTAGTGATTCAATTAGCCTTGTTATCATGTTGGTTATTGTTATTTGATGATACTACACCCTTATGGTGTTGAGTTAAGGATTGATGGTAAGACCTTGATGATGTATTACGAAGAGACTTGGTAAGTCTTGTAATCCGTATTCCTTACTTCAATTATGGTAAATTGTGATTAAGTGATGATATTGCATTGAAGTATATCTTGTATTAAGATTTATAGGGCTGGAATGATGTTGAATTGAAGTGTCTTGACTATGGTTTGTGAGGTATTGGATAATATGTAAATGTTATAAGGATGGTGATGATTTACCGATGTGCCTTATTATGAAGTGATATGTAAATATGCTAACGTCACTTATATGAATTGCATTGAAAAGACTATACTCATGCAATTCTTATTAAGCTATGATGATGATGATTATACAAGGGATAGACCCTATGACTTACATTAAGTTATAATGATTAATGAAGACATTAAAGACATTTCAAAGAAAGACTTAGCGTAGCACCGAGTGAACTTCATAATGGGAGGTGTTGACTTTCCATAGAGAAAGATTCACCCTATAGTTCCACATGAGGCGTTGACTCCCCTATGAGTGATAATCATTCTATGGATTCCTATTAAATAAGGATCCAATTTCAAAATGGAATGTAGAGATTTTATACGTATCTCTTAGTTCTTGAACTATGTTTCCCCTCTATAGGAAGACTAGCTAGTGGATCCACCTAGAAAGCTACGTTTATGTTTGGTTTTACTTTGGCCAGTATACCAATTTCCATAGGTGTAAGGTTTACAACACCGGATTCCACATTTAGCTCTTGTGTTCTATGTTTGTTAAGGCAAGTGTTCCCTAAACTAAAATGAAGTAATGAAGTACAAATCAACAAAGGTGACTTAAGAGGTTTAACTTAGCATAGGTAGGAGTATGAGACTCTACCTATGCCTTGCACTGGTTTGCCTTGGAGGAAGCTTTAGAAGGTTGTTCTTACATATGTATATGCTTATAATGGAACATGATATGTATATGATGATCTTGCACATTGGTGGTGTTTCATGATGTTGCATTCACTTATGCTTATGTGTTTTGGTCTCTATGTCTAAAGTATGATGAATGTACTTTTAATGACATGCTATGAGAAGTTGGATGTTGGTCATGTTTCTTGTTAGGTTACTTGATTGAGTAAAATTATGGGGCTTTGCTTGATGATTGCACTTGTTGACTTAATAAGGATTTATGGGTAATTTGTCTTGCTTCGGTTATGTTAGAGTGAACCCTTATTCATGATTGTTGTTATTATAACTTGATGGTAGAGTTGCTTTGACTATGTGTCCAATTAGATGATATACATGTTGACTTGACTAGACTTAGTATTGTTGGTCTTGTGATGTACATGCTTTAGAATTAATGAATATGTCTCATTGATTGACATGGTCTTCTTGAATGTGCATAAGACTGTCTAAAGGTAAAATAGTATGTTTTAATGAAATGTCCCTTTTTAGTATGATTTAGTACTATATGTGCATATGGACTCATACTTAGTACATGTGGTGTACTAAGCCCATTTTCTCCCTTTTCTCCAAACATTTTAGGTTTCGATCATTGAAGGGTTTAGACAACTTTGAAGATGACTTGGAATTCTCAATCATCCAAGTTGGTAGGTCCTCACTTTCGGAGGGCAATGCCACTATCAAGCTTATGAAGTTGTTTTAATTTTAAGACTCTTATGTTTTTTCTTTTTCATTTGGACACTATACATTGTAAAGCCTATATGTGGCTCTATTTCATTGATGTATGGGCTAAGCCCAATCTGATATACTCTTGTTAGATGGTTTCGAGATAAGACATTCATTTGAGACTATGTTATATTTTATATTCTATGTGCAATAAAAGTAGAAAACTAAGTAATCTTCCTATACGAAGGGTCTATGTATACTCGATATAACTATTATGTCTATGTACAAGTCTATGTAAACCTCAAATGTAGAAGTAATGAAAAGTTTTTAAATTTTCCGTATTTTTGGCCTATGAATGTAATGATGTAAGTTAAGAGGCTAGTCTTAGTCCACAAAGAGGACGACGACGCCGGTTACGTCTAGGTGGTGCTCCCGGGATGTAACAAACTTGGTATCAGAGCATGAGGTTAAATATCCTTGAGTCGATGTCTCTCTCAACCACGTCTAGGTAGATTCGTATTCATAATTGTTAAGCGCGCCACACTTGTGGATAGAAATATATATGATGATTAGTAAACTCTCACTTTCTTGGAAGTCCAATATCGTTCCTTTAAAGTTGTGACTATACGTGCTTTTAGCATCTGATCTTTTTATTATGATTATAGACAATGAATACTCGAAGGAACGCGACACGAAGACTTGAAAAAGAGATTGACAATGCGGGAGTTCCTCCTCGTGGTAATCAAGTCCCTCTTCTTGAAGAAGATGCTAATGATGAACAAGCTCCGATCAGTCCTCCTTCTTTAACGAATGGTAACATAAGGGCGGCTCTTTTCCAAATGGCCCAAGCCATTACTATTCAATCACAAGTCGTCACTACCCAAGCTGATCGGGAGGTTGTACCCCAAGCCAACCAACATGTTGGTACCATGGCCTCCTGTTTGAGGGATTTCACTAGGATGAATCCCCCTACTTTCTATGGGTCCAAAGTTGAGGAATACTCCCAAGAGTTGATTGATGAAATCTACAAGATCCTCTATGATATGGGGTTGACTACTAGTGAGAAGGCCGAGTTAGCCACTTACCAACTCTGAGACGTGGCCCAAACTTGGTACGTCCAATGGAGAGACAATAGGCCTTTAAGGGGTGGACAGGTGACTTGGGAGGCGTTCAAAAAGGATTTTCTTGATAGATTCTTTCCTAGGGAGAAGTGGGAAGCTAAAGTGGTGGAGTTCATCAACCTTCGTCAATGAGGTATGAGTGTGCTTAAATAATCCTTGAAATTTACTAAATTTTCAAAATATGTTCCTTCTTTGGTTTCCGATCCTAGGGATGAAATGAACTGCTTTGTGACAGGAGTGTCGGATGACTTGCAAGAGGAATGTCATTCAGCTATTCTACATGACAATATGAACATTTCTCGTCTCATGTTTCATGCTCAACAAGCTGAAGAGGCAAGGGCTAAGAGGAAGAGTAGAGATGTCAATAGGGCAAGATCTTTGAAGGTGGTTCTTCAAAGGGTACGCTTGATATCCAAGACAAGCCTAGGTTTAAGAAGATGGTTTCTAATCAAGTTCCTTATAAGTTCCCCAAGTCTAGAGATGGTAGGGTGTCTAACTCTAAGCCTAAAAAGGGAAGAGATACACCAAAAAAGAAGCCTACTTGTGCCAAGTGTGGAAAGGGTCATTTAGGTGAATGCTTAGTTGGAAGGGCAATTGTTTTGGTTGTGGAAAGAGTGGCCACAAGGTTAGGGATTTCCCTAATGTGAAGGGTCAAGACAATTGTAGTGGTCAAGCTCAAGCAAGTGGTTCTAATAATGCTCTGTAGAAGAATCAGTTTTATGCTCTTCCGCTCTAGGGGAGAGCAAGAGACTTCCCCTGACGTGGTGACAGATATGTTGAAAGTCTTCTCTACTTATTTATATACTTTATTTGATCCGGGTGCTACACTATCTTTTGTTACTCTTCTAGTAGCTAAAAAGTTTGACATTTTGCCCGATATCTTGAATGAACCTTTTATGGTGTATACGCCGGTGTGTGAGTCGGTTGTTGCAAAGAGGGTGTATAGAAGTTGTCTTGTAATGTTGCCCAATAAAGTAACTTATGTTTAACTAGTAGAACTTGATATGTTTGATTTTGATGTCATATTGGATATGGATTGGTTGCATACTTGCTTTGCCTCTATAGAGTGTGAAACCAACATGGTGAAGTTTAACTTTCCAAATGAGCCCGTTTTAGAGCGGAAGGGTTTATATTCCTAGAGGTCGTATCATTTCTTGTTTGAAAGCTTGTAAAATGATCTCTAAAGGATGTTTATACCGTATAGTAAGATTCCAACATTTAGACTCTGAAATTTCTCCCATTGAGTCGGTCCCTGTAGTGAGGGAATTCCATAAGTCTTTCCTAATAATCTTCCCGGTATTCCTCCCGAACGAGAAATTGATTTTGGTATCGACTTGTTATCGGATACAAATCCCATTTCAATTTCTCCTTATCAGATGGCTTCGGCTGAAGTGAAAGAGTTGAAGGCTCAACTCAAAGATCTACTAGACAAAAGCTTCATTAAACCTAGTATTTCTCCATGGGGTGCTCCGAGTTTTTTTATGAAGAAGAAAAATGGGTCCTTTAGGATGTGTATCGATTATTGCAAACTCTATAAAGTCACTATTAAGAGCAAGTATCCTCTCCTTCGGATTGACGACTTGTTTGATCAACTCCAAGGGGCAAGCTACTTTTCTAAGATTGACTTGAGATCGGAGTATCACCAACTTTGGATGGAGGTGAGCATATATCAAAAATGGCATTTTGGACTAGAAATGGTCATTATGAGTTCTTAATAACGTCCTTTGGTCTCACTAATGCCCCGACGACGTTTATGGATCTAATGAATAGGGTGTTTTGAAGTTACCTAGATTCATTTGTCATTGTATTCATTGACGACATCTTGGTGTATTCGAAAAATGAGGGTGAAGATATAGATCATTTAAGAGTGGTGTTACAACTGCTTAAGGAAAATCAATTATTTGCCAAGTATAGAAAATGCGAAATTTTGTTGAGGTCGGTGGTTCTTGGTCATATAATCTCTAGTGAGGGAGTTGAGGTTGATCTAAGGAAAATCGAGGCGGTGAAAAATTGGCCTAGACCATTGAATCCAATCGACATTAAGAGTTTCTTGGGTCTAGCGGGTTATTAGCAGAGGTTTGTGGATGTTTTTGCATCCATTTCATCTTCTTTGACTACTTTGACCCAAAAGAGTAAGAAATGTGATTGGTCGAAGGCTTGTGAGAGAAGCATCTAAATCTTGAAAGATAGGCTTACTTTCGTTCCGGTGTTGACTTTACCGGAGGGTACAAAGGGATTCATTCTATATTATGATGCATCCCGAGTGGTTTTAGGGTGTGTGCTTATGCAACATGGGAAAGTGGTAGCCTATGCTTCTAGACAACTTACGTTACATGAGAGGAACTATCCAACTCATGATCTTGAGTTAGTGGCCGTAGTATTTGGCCTGAAAATATGGAGGCATTATAGTGTCCATGTTGATGTGTATACCGACCATAAGAGTCTTCAATATGTCTTTACTAAAAAATAGTTGAATTTCCGACAAAGAAGGTGGTTGGAATTATTGAAAGATTACAAAATGAGTGTTTTCTATCACCCCGGAAAAACCAATATGGCTACGAATTCTCTAAGTCGTATGACCATGGGTAGTGTGTCTCATGTAGAGGAATCCAAGAAAGACCTAGTGAAAGATGTTCATAGGTTGGCTAGATTGGGTGTTAGGTTGGAAGATTCTCCGAATGGTGGTTTTATGGTCCATTATAACTCCAAGTCATCCTTGGTGGTTGAGGTGAAGTCCAAACAACACCTTGATCAACCATTGATGGAGTTGAAGAAATCGGTTCTTAGCAAGCTTAATGAGTCATTATTTTTAGGGGGGATGGTGTCTTGAGGTATCAAGGAAGGTAGTGTGTTCCCAATGTGGATGGTTTGAGGAACCGTATCCTTGAGGAAGATCATGGGTCCTATTAATCAATTCATTCGGATTCGACAAAAATGTACCATGACCTTAGGAAAGTGTTTTCGTGGGAAGGTTTGAAGAAGGACATAGCGAAATTTGTTGCTAAGTGTCCAAATTGCCTACAAGTGAAAGCCGAACACCAAAAGTCGGGTGGTCTACTACAAGAAATCCATGTTCCTAATTGGAAGTGGGAAGACAACAATGTGGATTTTGTGGTAGGTTTGCCTCAGACAAAAAAGCAATATGACTCTATATGGGTGGTTGTGGATAGGTTGACCAAATCCATTCATTTTATTCCCGTCAAGTCTACTTATTCGGCTGAGGATTATGCAAAGATCTTCATAGATGAGATTGTGTGTCACCATTATTCCATTATCCATCATATCGGATCGGGGTGAACAATCCACACCTAGGTTTTGGAGGTCCTTCCATGAAGGGTTGGGTACCAAGGTAAAGTTAAGCACCGCTTTTCATCCCCAAATAGATGGACAAGAGAAGCGTACTATTCAAACTTTTGAGGATATGCTTAGGGCTTCCATAATTGATTTCAAGGGAAATTGGGATAAACATTTGCCTTTGGTGGAGTTTGCTTACAATAATAGTTTCCATTCATCCATATCCATGGCTCCTTATGAAGCTTTGTATGGTAGGAGGTGTAGGTATCCCATTGGGTGGTTTGAAGTTGGTGAGACTTCAATTTTGGATCCCGATTTGACTTATAAGACTTTGGAGAAGGTTCATATCATAAGGAACCGGTTGCAAACGATCTATAGTTGGCAAAAGTCTTATGCCGATCTTAGGAGAAGGGAATTAGAGTTTGAAGAAGGTGATAAGGTGAACTTGAAAATTTCACCTATGAAAGGGGTGGTTAAATTTGGAAAGAAAGGGAAGTTGAGTCCTCGTTATGTGGGTCCCTATGAAATCTTGCAAATGGTTGGTAAGGTTGCCTATGAGTTAATGTTGCCTAGTGAATTGGCTTCGGTTCATCCGGTTTTCCATGTTTCCATGCTTAAGAAGTGTATTGGTGATCCCAAGCCTATTATTCCTATTGATGGTCTTGGTGTGAATGATAAACTCTCCTATGAGGAAGTTCCGGTTCAAATCCTTGGTAGAGAAGTAAAGAAGTTGGAGAACAAAGAGGTGGCTTCCATAAAGGTGTTATGGAAGAACCACTTAGTTGAGAGTGCAACATGGAAGGCCGAGGCCGACATGAAGTCTCGTTAGCCTCATCTATTTGATAACTAAGGTTATTCATTCCTATTAATAATGAAAATAATAATCAATATTGAAGTTGCTTTTATTTTTAGTGAAGTTTTGCAAAAATGTGTATTTTTGGTGTCTTTACAGTAAAGTTACATTGAAATGGTGCATATTGACTTGAAAATTGCAATTCTTCTTGTTTTGAGTTATGTTATGCATTTTAATATGGTGAGTCTTTATGAAATTATATGTAGCATGATTTGTTGGTAAGTTGAACTTTGGTAGAAGTTGACTCATATATGATATGTTGAGCTCTTGTTGTTGTGAGAAGGATATTCCTCATAATGTAATGTTGAACCTTATGTGTGGCAATTGATGTTTTGAATTGCCTTGTACAATTTATATGATTGAAATTGTAACTCATATTGTATGTATTTTTGTTGGTTGGGCTGCTAGTTTAAGTCTATTCCTTCCATTCAAAAGATTTTAGTGTCATTCGGGGATGAATGATCCTGGGGGGGGGGGGATAATGTAACACTTCAAAAATCTAAGAAATGTTGTCGAGACTAACATAGGTGTCAAGAGGATTAGACACTGTTTTACATTCTATTTTAATTAATATAAGTCATTTGGGAAGTTTAGAAAAATCAAAACGTCTAAGAATGTCCATGACGTCCGTAAACTAGTTCGATAAGGTACTATTGTGCCTTAGCCTATTTGACTAGCTTTTAAGAGTCTAAAAATGATGAAATTTGGAGGAAGGGTGTCTAACACGTACTAGAGTTAGTTCATAGTTGAAACATCCAGGTACGACTCCCCAAGGACCAACTAAGAGCCCTTGAGAAGGACCCCTACAAAAGTGACTAAAAGCTGTCAATAGACAGTGTCATCAAAGAATGCGAAAGACGGCTCGCGGTCCAACCGACGGGGCAACGATTGCCTCCGTCGATGGACAATTAGAAAAATTGGCAAAGGCCTGTTTTTACAAGTATATGCTCATCGACGGATGTGCATCACGGAAGGGAACAATAGCCGTCGATTGAAACACGAGGCGTCGATCGGGGTCTCGTCTGTGAGGGGTTGGTTTTACTGCACGTTTTGATTTAATTCATTTAATTAGTTGGCTTAGTTAGAAGGCTAATTAGGGTTTATGGGAGGTCTAATTGAGTTATTTAATGACCTATATAAATCCCCTAAGATAATTATACTAACCTAAGCTCTTATAATTTCCCAAACCCAAACTCTCTTCCTTCTCTCTTCTTTCTCTTTCAAGTTGAAGAACTCCATAGAATTCAACGTAAAGGTGACTTCTAGGGCTTCAATCATCAAATTTTCTCCATGAACATTCATCAAACAACAAGGTATGGGATTCCTTCAAAATTTGAGACCTCTTTCCTCAAAGGGTTCCATGAAATTGATTTCAAAAGTTGAGTTTTCATGTGGGTCTTTTCCAATCTCGAAGTTGATCTTGTGAATTGCTTTGTTTATGATTTCTTTTGGATATTATGAATAGATTATCATGTATTCTAACTTAATTATGTTATCTCTTGATGGATTGGTCTAGTTTGTATATGGTGACCTATTCCCCTTAACCCTAGTTTGTGATCTTGATATGAATTGTGTAATGTTGGTTCAATTGACTTGGTTATTGGTTGAATTAATACTACATGATGTTATTGTATCAATAATGAATGGTTTAAGATGAATTATATTCCTATTATGCTAGTTCTTGAGTAGTTGGTCTAGATTATGACTTTGACCTATGTCTCTTATGTTAAGCTATGAACTAGTAATGGATGGTGATGTAGTGATTCAATTAGCCTTGTTATCATATTGGTTATTGTTATATGATGATACTGCACCCTTATGGGGTTTAGTTAATGGTTGATGTTAAGACCTTGATGATGGATTATGAAGGAGACTTGGTAAGTCTTGTAATCCCTATTCCTTACTTCAATTATGGTAAATTGTGATTAAGTGATGATATTGCATTGAAGTATATCTTGTATTAAGATTTATAGGGTTGGAATGATGTTGAATTGAAATTTCTTGACTATAGTTTGTGAGGTATTGGCTAAGATGTAAATGTTATAAGGATGGTGATGATTTACCGATGTGCCTTATTATGAAGTGATATGTAAATGTATAACCTCACTTATATGAATTGTATTGAAAGGACTATACTCATGGAATTCTTATTGAGCTATGGTGATGATGACCATACAAGGTATAAACCCTATGACCTACATTATGTTATGACGATTAATAAAGACATTAAAGACATTTCAAACTTAGCGTAGCACCGTGTGAACTTTACAATGGGAGGTGTTGACTTTCCATAGAGGAAGATTCACCCTACAGTTCCACATGAGGTGTTGACTCCCCTATGAGGGATACTCATCATATGGATTCCCATGAGATGAGGCTCCAATTTCCAAGTGGCATGTAGAGAGTTTATACATATCTCTTAGTTCTTGAACTATGTTGACTCCATAGAAAGAATAGCTAGTGGATCCACCTAGAAAGATATGTTTATGTTTTGTTTTACGTTGGCTTGTAGACCACCTTCCTTCGGTGTAAGGTTTACAACACCGGGTTATACATTTATCTCTTGTGATCTATTTCGGTTAAGGCAAGTGTTCCCTAAACTAAAATGAAGTAATGAAGTACAAATCAACTACGGTGACTTAAGAGGTTTGATTTAGCTTAGGTAGGGGTATGAGACTCTACCTATGCCTTGCACTAGTTTGACTTGGAGGAAACTTTAGAAGGTTGTTCTTACATATGTATATGATTATAATGGAACATGATATGTATATGATGATCTTGCACATTGGTGGTGTCTCAGGATGTTGCATTCACTTATGTTTATGTGTTTGGTCTCTATATCTAAAGTATGATGATATGTACTCTTAATGACATGTTATGAGAAGTTGGATGCTGGTTATGATTCTTGTTGGGTTACTTGATTGAGTAAGGTTATGGGGCTTTGCTTGATCATTGCACTTGTTGACTTAATAAGGGTTTATAGGTAATTGTCTTGCTTCGGTTATGTTTTAGTGAACTCTTATTCATGCTTGTGGTTATTATAACTTGATGATAGAGTTTCTTTGACTATGTGTCCAATTGGATGATATGCATGTTGACTTGATAGACTTAGTATTGTTGGTCTTGTGATGTACATGCTTTAAACTTAATGAATACGTTTTATTGATTGGAATGGTCTTCTTGAATGTGCATAGGACTTTATAAAGGTAAAGTAGCATGTTTTAAAGAAATGTCGCTTTTTAGCATGATTTAATACTATATGTGCATATGGTCTCATACTTAGTACAAGTGGTGTACTAACCCCATTCTCTCCCTTTTTCCCAAACATTTTAGGTTTCGGTCGTTGAAGGGCAATGAGACGACTTTTAAGTAGACTTAGAATTCTCAATCATCCAAGTTAGGTAGGTCCTCACTTTCCGAGGGCAATGCCACTATCAAGCTTATGAAGCTGTTTTAGTTTTAAGACTATTACGTTTTTTCCTTTTCATTTGGATAATACACATTGTAAAGCCTATATGTGGCTATTTCATTGATGTATGGGCTAGGCCAATTTGATATACTCTTTTTAGATGGTTATGAGATGAGACATATATTTGAGACAATGTTATATTTTATATATATTTATATGTGCAATAAAAGTAGAAGACTTAGTAATCTTCCTATATGAAGGGTCTATGTGTACTCGATATAACTATTATGTGTATGTATAGGTCTATGTAATCCTCAACGTAGAAGCAATGAAAAGTTTTTAAATTTTCCGTATTTTTGGCCTCTGAATATAATGATGTAAGCTAAAAGGCTAGTCTTAGTCCTCAAATAGGAAGATGATGCCGGTTACGTCTTTGGGGTGCTCCCTGGATGTGACAGAGTCTATTTTGTGTACTTATAATATTTTACATATATATATGAAGTGATGTTCTAGCATATAATATGCTATGAAAAGTTTTTAATTTTTTGATATTTTTATGATTATGCAATGATAGATGTGTAAGGGCTTGTATAAGACCTCCGAGAGGTCAAGTATGTCGTGTGAAAACTCAAGAGTGCTCCTTTATTCTAGGGTGTATTGGCGGGTCATTACCCCCTCCATGCAAAAAAAATAATAAATAAAGCAAAGAGAAATAATGAAAAAAGTTGTGAAATAAAGTTGTGGAAGTTACAAAAGAAATGGGGTATCCGGGAGTTCATATGAAGTTGTATAAAGGGGTGGATTATGAGCATGATTAAAATGTTAAAGAAAAGGAAGAAAGTGATGTTCATACCAAACTTCATGAAGGTAGGAGACACTAATCCTAAATGACCATACCTTTACACTTAGCCACGTTATAAGCCTTGAAAAGACCTTTGTGATCTTGAGTGAGTTGAAACGAATGTTGATTCGAAAAAAGGGCAAACCTGTGGGTGAAGTCATAAATGTGTTCCTCTTTGTGAGTGTGAGAGTTATATTTGATTCTAGAAATATATATTGTTGAAAAATTGAGTGAATATGGAATCATCTTTGTTGTGAGGACATTCAAGTACCTTTGTTGAGCTTGAACTTGATTTTGAAGCAAGTATTGTGAACTTGAGTATCTTTGATAACGATGAGTCACAATTTGAATCTTTGAGTGCACAATTGATCATTGTATGAGTAAGTTGAACCTTAATGTGTACATTCATGTTGAGTCTTATGCAACACTATTGGAGATATCCTTCTTGAACTGCTGATTTTGAGTTTTACTTGAGGATAAACACAAAATTTTAAGTTGGGGGTGTCGATGAGTCAGAGATTTGGACTCATTTGGGGCTTTGTTTCTATAGATTAAGTGTTTGCAAATGCTTAATTTGTGCCAAAAACTAATGTTGAAGCCTTTGATTTTTAGGTATATGAATTGTGGAGCAAAGCTAAGACACTAACAATTAAAAAGGAACAAAACAAATTAAAGAAGTGAAGGAAGGCAAGCCTGATGATTGCCAAGAGCACTTGGTGAATTGTCGAGTTGTCAATTTGACCACCTAAAGTTTCGGTGTGCTAGCCGCGAGGGAGAAACAAAGTCGGTGATATAAAAGGGGTAATCGTCAAATCACCGAGGAGTTACGCGATGCAAAGAGAGATCACCCAAAGTTACAGGACTTGAGGATGGTGAGAGCCAAGGCAAAAAGGCAATAGAATGGAGCAATGGGCGGTCCCACGAACCACTCGGTGAACCCGACTTACCTCGCCTTTATGGTCCTTCATGACTTATTTTTGGCGACTATAAATTAGACTTTGAATTGTTAATTTAGGAGATCTTTTTTCCAGATTTTAGTTTACTACATATTTGAGAATAGCTTTTAGTAGATTTTGAAGGTTTTTGGAGATTCAATTTGGAGATTTTTCAAGTGAGTTACTGATTTCTTTGATTTAAAGAATTGTAAAGGCTTAGTTTGTCTTACCTAGTTGATGACTAATCGATTTGGTAACCACTTTTACTCTTGGGATGTGATCAAGTGATTATGGGTTGAATTAGTTTATGGGTATTGTTAATTACTAGTTTAAATGCTTAAATGAAGTGGGTTTAATCATTAATTGTGTTTAATTTATGAATTATAGGTGCAAATGCAGTTCTAGCCTTGGGTTCTTTCATTGCTCAAAACAAAGGTTTTAGAACTAAGATTATTGACTAATGATTTGTAGATATTGGGTTGAGGTAGGTTTATCTCTATAGAGTGAATCGTAAATGCAATCCTACCCATTTTGCTCCAGAGAGTGGATGAATTAAGGTGTGGGATTTGCTTCATGGATATGTTTGTTGATGTTCGAAAAAAATCACCTAATTTGGGATAGTTATTCTAGTAAAAGCTATATCCCTTATAGTCTAGCGTACCCACGGATTTTAAGTCTTTTACTAATAGTTTCAGTCACCCATATATCAAAATTTGCCTATAATCGATCACATCCCGAGAATTCCTCTCCTTATTGTTATGTCAAGTTGTTTCTGACTGTGTTGTAGTTGATAATTGCAAACCAAAACCCCTCATCTAACATTCGTGTCACCTCTTTTAATTTGTTTTATGTATTTTTCGGTAATTTCTATTCCTATATCTAGTTTGATCACATTCGTACTTCTTGATTTAATTTGAACAAGTACCGCTCCCTATGGAATTCGACCCCAACTCAATTGTTGGGTTATATGTTGCTTAATGAAAGTTTGCACATTGAATATGATGAAGTGTATTTGATAAATGCTAGAAAATTCTAATCAAGTTCCTTTTTACTTGATAAGTCTTCCGCTAAGTAATCAGCCATACCAAGGTTTCTCTTGGAACCAACAATGGTTCTCGAGTGTTGGTCACATCCAGGGTGTAGGCTTGGGGCGTGAAAAACCTAGTATCCCAACACAAAGTTCAACTGTCCTAGGGTGTATATGAAGTTGTGCCAATAGGATCTTGTTTATAGTTGTGCGGGCCCACTTATATAAATGAGAGACTATAGATATTTAAGAAAATTTTCCCTTCTTTCATACTCTAAATCATGCAGTAAAACTGTTCCATAAGGATTTTATTCTAACTTGTGTGTTCTCATATCCATTTGAATACCCCTCATACTAAGGGTGGTTGTAAAAGTAAAGCCCAAGATCCTTATGGATCAGTTATCAAAGTCATGAGATTGTAGAATGAGTTAACCATTTATATTTGAAAGAATGAAGTCATATTCATATGAATTGTGTGTTTGAGCTAAAAGAGAGATGTACTCTCTTATCTAAATGTTGTTTCAGCTGAGATCCGTATGAAGAAGTGTTGTAGAACTTGGGTAGCCTTTTTACTCAAAAGTATATTACGAGTTATGACCTTAGAATCAGTGGTAGTAAAAGTGCCTAGAGTTAGAGAAAATCATGCAAAGGCATAATAATTTGTGAAAGGGACATCGCGATGAGGCATATTATTTTATTGTAATCATGCACCCAGTTATAAATGATGAGTTTCGTTTATGAGTAGAATAAGGAATAATAATGTTGCAGAGAGTTAGAGATGGAAGGTAGATGAATAGTTACTAGTCAGGATCAGTTAGAATATATTTTAACCAGAATACAATTGTAGTCGATGTGCCATCACGTTAAAAAAGACTAAATATATGTGGAATCTGAGAGCAGAGTATTCATGAGGTGATAGACCCAAGCTAGGCTTATAAATTTTGAAGGGAGACCCCATGGTATTCAAAGGATGAGATAATGTGTAGTCAGTAAATAGTAATTAAGTTGTGAAATGAAGGTGAAGGTAATTTGTAGGTAGGTAGGCAGAGAGATAAAGATTGACTAATCGTCATGAGATCTTAGTTGGTGAGTGTTTCTAGACTTTTCTGGTAGTCACAAGTAGTATAAGATGTGAGATATTATTTTGATATCCATGTGTGGAAGTAGATACGAAGCTTGAATTAGAGATGAGTTACATGATCACAGATGGAAACATGAGGGTGATGGTGTTAGTTTTGCGATTTGATCTAATAGGTTTGACCTGAAATAGGTGGGGAAATTAAAGTGTTACCTTACAATGAAAATATGGTATTATGACCAATACAAGAGAGAAATGAAGGTAGAGCAGTAAGAGGTACACCCGAAATTGTATGTGGTCTAATGAGGTCCCAATTTAGGTTATGATTTTTCATGTGTACGTAGATAGTATAATTGAGCTAAAAATATGGGATAGGCTGGTACAAGTATAATTTTTCCTAAATGAGTTATATGAAGAAGACTTAGAAGCTAATGGGAAGAGGCTAAGATAAGCATCTTAGAAAGAGGTCTTAGTACCTACTTGTTGAGAGTTCGGTATTCATGCGATACACTTTTCTCGAGTGCTAAAGTAAAGGTTGGAGGTAGACCAGTTTAGAGATGAAGGAATAGGTCCATAGCTTTCAAGCGTTGACTTTAGACCTAAGGGGCATATGATAAGATACGAAACCAAGTCAAGTGTTGAGAATCAGATAGTAATATGTTCAGGAAGAGTTCATGTGGCATATCAATCCATTCATACTTTAGCGTATTCCTCAAAGTCCACATATTTCAAAATCTTATTGATGTTTCTAATATCAGGATTGTGTTCATGACCTATACTCATACACTTTAGAAAGATTCACATCTATACTCAATTCCCAGAATAAGGGTTAAGGACTTCCACTCATTGATTTTTTTCACTTAAGATTTTTAGTTATTCTGCAGTACTTGGGTGATCCTAGAAATAGGAGGTTAATTTTATTATCGTGATAATTCCATTTAAGGTTATAAATGAGAAGGAAGAAGAGGATGAGGTTTTACTATGATTAATAGATAAATGAGAGCCCTTAGTTGGTTCCAAGTAGTAATGCGGGAAATTCTAATTGGTATGGTAGAGATGATGCAAGAATGATAACTTCTTAAGAAGTTTGTTAGTAGGAGTCAGTGGAGTTGTTAGAGTACTAAGCTTGATTGACGTGTTATTAAACATTTGGTGGTTCTTGATATGAGCCCAAGATTTGTTGAATATGGTGGTAAGGAGTAAAATTCTGGGGATGAGATTTCCAATAGAGGTATAGAACCTGAACCTTATGAATTTGGTTTAAGCTTAAATATGGTAAGAGTATACCGTTAGACACAGACCTTGGCAAGAGAGATCATGTACCCTTGTGGGAGCTATAAGTTGCAACCAATGAGGTGTGGAAATAAGGAAAGTAGATCATAGTCGAAGACTGTTGCTAAGCTTAACACCTAGCAGTCATACTACCCCAGGCATGATATTCCTTTTTTTACTTCATGCCCAGACTTTCTTTGTTTCAGATAAGATAAATTGAGAGAGATTGTGTCTATGTTCACAACAACATTGTTCTTAACTTAGGTGCTATAGGAAGTCCCAACTTTTGGTATGAATCAGTTCAACCTGTGTTAGTAGGTAAGTTGATGAGTTAGAGGAGATGGTAAGAATGATCCCCTTCCATTCCCAGTCCAGCCGTCATTCAAGGACAAATGATCCCAAGTGGGAGATATTGTAACACCCCAAAAATTTTGAGCTAAGACTCAAACCATTCTTCGTGTGTGAATAAGATTTACGTAGAATTTTTGAATTTTCTTAGGCGTTAAGGTCACTAGATGTAGAACCTCGAGTTCCAAAAAGAACTGAAGGGAAATTCATTTAAGTCATCAGTAAGTTATTTTAAGTTCTGGATCAACTTCACATGAATATACCTTTTAGTACATAACGAGTTAGGTGGTCCATAAGGCATCAAATAAACTATCATTGAGTCCTCTTTCTAATTTCATCGAGTTTGATAAAATTTGAAGTAGTATGAGGGAGATATACATGTTTGAGTGAAGACTCTCAAGTTGAGGCTTTTCCATCCGAACTAAGGAGGGGTATCTTTTGTCGTTTTCTTACCCCCCCCCCCCTCTTAGCCTAAGTGTGAATTAACCCCAGTTAAGGGTCTAAACTGATAAGAATCAGTATTATTCACCCTCCGGTATTCAGAGAAAAGATTCAAGAGGAGAAAAAGTTTAAGGTTTCAAGTGTTATTTCGCCAAGAATCTAGTTCTTTGAAATATGTAACTTCTCATAGTTTTGAGTTCGTTCTCCCACACTCCAATCATGTGAGTTTTATCCGTAATATTGTTCTTGAGGTTGAATTGTTTGAGTTCTTGAGGAGTTCTTGAGATAATTTCTTTATTATTTATTAATGGAGTCTTGTTGAGTCTTAAGGTGAGGATATTGCGAATGAGGGTTGTTCATGAGGTATTTTGAGTGAATATTCGTTACTTTGTGTTGATTTGAAGAACCTTAGAGAGTTTGGCACAAATCAATCAATTCTAGGATATTTAGGGCAAAAAATAGATAAGAAGATTTTTCAGGTTTCCGGGTTTGGGCTTGAGCGGAGCCTACCCATAAATCCAGGGGCCTAGCACAATGCACCAAAAATGCACCCAATTAGGCCCCCAGTAAATAGGGGTTTAGCACGAAGTGCAACAATACGCCAAATCAGAACCTAGTGAATAGAGGCCTTATGCGACGAGCCAGCAGTGTGCCCTATCAAACCCTCGGTAAATAGAAGTCTGGTGCGATGCTCCATCAGTGCACCCAATCAAAACCCTATTAAATGGATGCCTAGACCAATGCGTCAATATTGCGTCCATTTAAACCCCCAATAAATAGAGGCCTGGCTAGCGTGCCAACAATGCGCCTAGAGTGTCAAGCCACTTTCTTTCTCTGTTCTTCGTTCCGAGTTCATTCTTTCAAAATGTATCTTTGCTCTGTTCCTAATTTTAACTATACAGACTACATATAATTATTGATAAATAATATAAACCTAATCATGGCTCTTGCGTTCATAATTCAAATTCAAGATAGAGTTAAAAATAAATTTCGAGGAAGTCCTTTGGGTTATTTCGAGAAGTCTTCTACAATTAATGATAGCTTGTTTCAAGACTTGATTAAATGAGTGTGAGGATGATAAAGAGTTGCATTCATGAGTCTATATTGCAATTGAGATCTTTGAGTCAATTCTTTCATGCCCATATTTCGCATGAACTCCACAAATCGAGTATTCTTGATAGGAGAAACATTGTGGAATTATGAGTTTCAAGTTCTTGAGTCTAGATTTTTGAGTACTAAGTTTCCTTATTGCCATTATGATCCCAGAGTTAACTCGTTCATTCCCATAATTTAATATGAACCCCTATGATTTGAGTTAAAATTTTGAGAAACATTTTAAAGCTAACACTTGAGTTCTTAAATTGAGTTTTGACAAAGTAAAGATGAGTTTTGAGAAAAAAGTTTCTAAAACACGATTAGTATGTCATCAATGTATGAGGAGTATAGTATCTAGATATAGCATCAATGTTTATGAAGTATGACTTCTTGGGTCATCAATGATCATATTAAAATATGATTTTGATATGTTTTTGAGAAAAAGTTTTTAAGTATGACTTGAGTAAGAGTATAAGGGGACTATATTTTCCCTAAAGTATCAATTTTTACATTTGTAAAAAAGAAATTGAGATTTCTAAATGAGTTATGAGTTCAAAAGATATTTAAGAGAAGTTACCTCTTTTAAAAGGGTAGTTGAAGCAATTATCTCAAATCAGAGGAAGAGTTATGTTTTTAAACACATGAGTATGAGTATGTATTATTGGAACTAGTATTGAGCACATATATGGGGACGAGTTCAGAAAGCTCAAAGCCCTCATAAACCATTAATGTTAATATGGGTAACTTTTTAGATGATTATGCTTTGTTTTTTAAGCATAGGTTAGACGATCCACTTAATTGAGGATGTGTTATACTCTGAAAAGGTATAGGACAGTTCTGATAGCATAGACGAGATGTTGTATCATCACTTAGCTCATAGTGATGGTTGTTAGTTAGAGAATCCCCCAAATAACAGTTATTCTTGTATCCTTACATAAAATTGATTTAGTATTGTATTCTTACATACAATTGAGTTATTATTGTATTTTTACATACTATTAAGTTATTATCTATTGTTTTGAAAGTTTTCCATATATTGTATCTTTTATTGTTGCTTTATCCTTGAGTTGAGTTGAGCATCCTTGAGTTGAGTATTTTTGAGTTGAATATCCTTGAGTTGAGTATCTTTAGATTGAGTATCTTTCAGTTGAGTATTCTTGAGTTGAATTGAGTTGAGTGAGATGAGACAAGGTATGTATGTTCCCTTTTATTCAATTCAAGCTTATGTTTATGCTTTGGATTTCCCTTTACACGCTTGTACATTCAATGTATTGATGTCATTTGATCTACTTCTTTTTATGATGCAGATACAAGTATTTAGGGTGATCAACAGATGCTCCTTTGATACCACTTGCAATTCCAGTAAGGTTTGGTGAGCCTCCTTGCTTCCAAAGGGTCCCATTTTTACTTTCATTTTGTTAGGATGTCATGGGTCTTGTTTATATAATCCTTTTGTAATATTAGAGGTTTCATAGATAGTATAAAGGCCGAAGAGTATCTCGTCATTTCCTTCGTTAATGAAATGTTTTGAGGTCATGAGGCATTTGACTAATACCTGTTAAATTATTTCCAGACAATTAATTGAGTTAAATTTAAATTGAGTTTTAAATTCATTTATGCATTTGGAGTTCCATCTTGCTTGAGTAAGTTTTCTGCTGAGTAATGATCTAGACCACTTTGATCTTGTTCTTGTTTTTTTTTCAAATTTCTTTCATTTTGTTGTCTTGAGGCTGACTTGTCTTGACGGGAATAGACAAGTGTCATCACATTCATTTTTGGGTCATGATACATCCAGATAATTATACCGTATACATAGGTCAAATTACTGAAATTGTTAATATATACATATGTTTGCACACACTTGACATGATAAGACCCCTTGGCTCAGTGCTAAAGAGTAAGTTACAAGTTTGGATGCTCGAGGTTTGGGGGTTCAACCTTGGTAACCTTAGGTTTTTTAATAAGTGATCAAAACTAAATAAAATTTTGCACACCCTTCATAAAATACTTGGCTCCGCCACTGAGATACATTCAGCTTTGGAGGCATCTAAAACATTGGTCATGAAATTATGTATTTGTGCACTTTGCTCTTTGATTTGGGTTAAATATATAACCCAAAGTAATTCATGAATATATTTTATTTTATGTTATTCACTTTAGGTATAATTATTGCTGACACCCAATTTTTGACCTCTACATTATTGATTAATCATCGAGCTTATTCAATTTCAAATGATTAAAAATAATATAGTTTACAAGTTATTTTAAATAGTTTTTTTATTTTAATAATCATTAAATAATATATGTGTTTTATAATTATGTATATAATTAGTATATTTTAAGAATATTCTAAAATCATCTCAAAAAGATTTTATCAGTGATGGTTATAATCTTGAATTAATGAGTTTTATGAAATTCAAAATACTTACAAGTTATTTTTTAAGTAAGTTTATCATTTTTAATATTTCTAATAATTTTAAACAATAAATATGTATATTTTTACAATCATATTATGTTATAAATATTTAAAATCATCACAAAAGATTTTACGTTTTAGTTAAATATTTTATTAATTCACTTTAGTTTAAGTCATAGTTATAATTGTGACTTAATTAATTTGTAATTAAATTAATTATTATATAACCAAATTAATTATTTTATTTCGTTAAGATTAAGAAGTTCCTTAATTATTTTATAAACGACGTCGGGCCACTTCCTAATTACCCAACTCCATCAGCCCAACTTCCTCAATTTCAATTTTTCTCCAACCTTCAGCCCATTCCAGTTTCCAGATTGACCGGACCTGCAGCAGCTGCCTCCCATCCCCCAGTTCCCCCTTTTCAGAAGTTGCCCCCATCTCTTCCACTTTTGCTTCAAAAAAGGCACATGAATTCGAATTTCAAATTCAAAAAATTCATTTGTTTCCCCCTCTTTCGATTCCAATCTCGGCCTATAAATATCTCTTTATTTCAATGTTTAGGGGAGAGAACTACAACAAAAATGACCATTAGCGACATTTAATTCTATTTTAGCGGCAATTGTCACTCTTTGTATATGTCCTTAAAGCCTTTAGCGATATTAGTTCTAATGACACTTGACTAATGCCGGTAAAGACTTTAACACTCTTTATTAGTGTTAATATTTAATGCCGCTAAAAGTTATTCTTGTTGTAGTTGAGGTTGGAACCGATAGATTTTTAACTTGTAAAAAACATAAGTTTATTCTATCAAATACATGAAAAATGAAGAGCTAGTTTTATTTAGTATTTATTCTCTGTTTTGCTCGAGTTAAGCTCAAGTGGTGGAAGTTGCTACATCGTTAAGCTCGTCGTTGCTCCAAGAAAGGTAATCCCGCTCCCTGTTGCAGTCTATTTCGATATAGCATCTTGTATGTTTAAACTTTTGTATATATTTTGATGTTAAATGCATATAGTTCCTCGTTTACTATTTTCATAGTGTCGTTTTCTCATGAATTTTTGGGCTGTAAGCATGATAAGAGCTCTTATAAAGCACCTTTTATATTCTATATCGGTCGTTATATTTGTTAGCTCAGTTCTGTATCTCCATAGTCAATTGAACCGCAGCTTCGTTTCACTCGAAATGACTTGACGATTATCTAGCTTCAACTTAGGATTTACTTGTTGCCATGGGATCTGCTTTCTTCACTTGGGTTGTGTTTCATTGGCTACTTATTAATGTCCAGAAGGTTAGTAAGTGCTAGTTCAAATTTGGACATAACATGAGTGGGCTGCATATCTCATTAGAATGCTAATACTAATTTTCTTTGTTGTTTTATTCCTTTTGATGTTTTTAATCATGATTTAATGTAGAGTAAATTGCTGATTTGTTAAATTTCTAATAGAGTAGTTGTGGTATTTGTTTTAGTGAAAAGAGTAGTTTTGTAGTTTTGTAATAGTAGCATATGATTCCCTGTAGCATGTCATCTGATAGTTAAATTTGATGAATTTTCTAAGTGTGATTATCTTCTCTTAATATCTGGTCATTGTGGGTCCTGTTTTCACTTGTCTGTAGCTTATCAAATTGATCATATTTGTAATTTGTTATCTCTCGATTGGTAATTAGTGATCATTTTTAGTTAAGTTTTAATGTTTCATCGTAAAGGGTGCTCAGATTATTCTTTCTTTTGGTTTGGTTGGGGTTCCTCTGTTAATTTTCTTCCTTTCTTTTTGTCACATGTGACATTTGGTAGTCTATTTGACTCTAATCTTTGCATTTTCCTAGTTTGAACCCTCTCAAGTCAGCCCCTGGTCACTGTTCTAAGATGAAAAATGATACACGGTGCAAAGGAAGCAAAATAAAGATCTCAGAAAGTTGAAAAAGAGATGATATGGATCTTGTATGCATTCACTATACATCGATATACTGATCGAGTGAAGCAAGATACAGGCAAAAATCGAATGAAATGTTTTAGGGGTTGAAATAGGCTGTAAAACTTTTATATGCGGTCCGATATACAGGAAAATTGATCAAGATACGACTCGTATACAACAGTATACACTCTACGTTTACACAGGATTTTAAAGAAAAAAAAGTGAAAATTACATAAACAAAGACCTTTTATTATATAGTTACCAATTTTAAGTATACTTTTCATTTTTTACCATTTTTGTCAACTTTTAGCTATATTAAATTAAAACAATTTTAGAACACATTTATTCCTTTTTATACAATTTTTAAACCAAGTAAAAACGTATTCGCTCATAAGTTATATCCTCTCTCGCTCTTTTCTTTCTCCTTCTCCTCGTCTATCCAAAAAATTAGGGTTTTCTGTTCTTTCTTCTCAATTTTTCTGCACAATTTTTAATGGAAGAATGTAATGGAAAATTTCTTAGAAGAAGTCCGCGGCTAGTGAGGGATATTGATACTTCGAATCCGAAAGTTTATAGAAGAAGTTGAAAGAAGCGTCAAGTTTCGTCTCCTACTTCTATGGATGAAGTTAATGACGATCCAAGTTTTAGTTTGGGAATCCCACAAATATCGAGTGAGCAGAACAATGAGGAGAAGAACAATGAGGAGCAGAACAATAAGGAGAAGAACAAGAATCAAAAGAAAGGTAAAAAACGAGTTAAAGAGGTTAAAATAGTGAAGAAATCAACAAAAATGTGTTAATTTGGCATCTACGTTGAAGAAAATCGTGGACAGTGATGATGATTCTGAGGATTTACCTCCACAATTTCAGTCAAAAAATTTTAAAAAAAATGGATTGGAAAAGAAAAAGTCTGTGAATGATGGAAAAACACGAAATCGTTTACCCAAAAGTTTCATTCTACCAAAGAGTAGATACTTGGTATGTACTAGTAGTATTTGAATCTATGTTTATATATTTTTCTTAGTTATTTGTTGTTTAGAAATGGTTGTATGTTGATTACTGCTTGTTTTTTAGATGTAGTACGTGAAATTCATCTTTAATTCAACTTTAGTATGACATAAGAAGTGAATAGAGCAGGTAGGATTCTGAGTGCTGACTTTAACTAGATTGGGATTTGAGTTTCCTAGTGTATTGAATATAGGAAGAATATATTAAGAGGCTATATATCAGGCTCATAGTTGGTTAACTATTAAAGTTCCTCAATGGTGCACCATGAGATTATAGCTGATTGGGTGACCGCTATATCAGCACAAATTCAACAACATTGTGTACCTGTAAATTCAAAATAACAATAAGATGCTTACCAGATCTTATGTCCTCCCCAACTTGAAATTTCTACTTTCTGATATTGTATTTTGTAGCATATCCCCCTATCCAAAACCTCCCTAAAACAAAAAAAAAAAAAGGAAAGAAACAAATCAAGTTATGAAAAGTATCTCTGGAGATTTGTCCAATTCCACGTTACAGAACTATTGTCATGTTAGTTTGTTATTGTCTTACTAGTGTTGTTTTACTTATCATTCCTTCTCAATATGATTCTAAATTAATAATTAGATTTGACCATTAACCTGTTTATTTTAGTTTTTCTTACTGATGGCAAATTGATTTGTCTTGTAACTGCATCTCTGTAATCTTTCTGATCAACTTTGTGAATAGATCTTAGAGAGGAGAGTTGGCTTGTGAATGTATGATGTGTTGGTGTTGCAGTTCATTTAGGATAACAAACTCAAGATCAAACATGCTCCTTCTCACTGCCTTAGTTTTCGTCTTAAACTTTTCAAGGGGCATGAACACGATATGAGTTGAAGCCTTTAACTATATCATTGTTTAGGCTGCTTGTGTTAAAGTTGATAAGTTGTTTTCAGATTTGGAACTAGAAGTGGTCATTGTGTAATTCAACTTTAATTCATCTTTTAGTCAACTGATTACTACCTCTCTTTGATACATAGTATGTGAAATTCATCTTTAATTCATCTTTTGTATGTAGTAACACATTTTTAATTCATGTTTAATGCATTTGCAGGATAGTAAATTCTCGAAACATCCGAATGTTGTGTATATTCCGAGTAGGTGGTCATCTTACACTAATCATAGTGTGATTGAACAAATCAAACTATCTTTATCTAATAAACAACTTGAGTTGTTTAGGAATACATGTTCTGGGTACTTTTTTGACCTTCCAAAATCGAGCACATAACTACAGTTTATTCATTGTCTTATAAATAGAGAGTTAAAACACACACCAGATGTTGTGTTTGCTATTGAAATAAATAATAAAAAGTTATTTTTCTGTCTTAGAGAATTTGGGATAGTCACGGGCTTAAACTGTGTTAGTGTTAGTGATGACACTTCTATCAATGTTCTCAATTCTAGATGTTGTTTGATGAGTAGTTATTTTCCGAAAAAATCACAGTTCCAAAGAGTCACTACGTACACTGTTTTTAGCTAAAAAATTCATAGATGATAACTAAGTTGTTCCATTGGTTGTTCTATACTTCAGTAATGATTTTTTATTTTCATAAGAGGATAACGAATACCAAATTAGCAATAGAGATTTTTACCTTGTGGAAAATGAAAAATTCAATTCATATCCGTGGGATTTAGATGTCTATAAAAAGTTTTCTGATTCTGTGAGACATGAGCTTAAGTCAAAACATAAGTACTATAGAATTGGTGGCTTGCCTCTTGCTCTTCAAATTTGGATATTTGAGTGTTGTTCAAAGGTTGATGAAGATATAGCTATTCGGGTTGCTGACTCTATTCCAAGAATCTTGAATTGGAAGACAATTGCCGAAAGTCCATGGCTAAAATATATTGAGAAATGTATCTTTATGCCTAAAAAAAAGGCATTTGTACAAAGTCAATACATTTTATTACATTGTTTATTTCAACTCAAGTTACTATATCTAATTTTATTTTGTGTATTTGGTGTTTTAGTTTGATAACATAGTGGCTAGTGAAGATGAAGTATCCAAATTCAGGCTTCCTGAACCTCGTGATTACCATGCTGAAATTTTGAAATTGGAGCCTAAAGGATCAAGTCATGATATATACATTTTGACCAATGAAGTCATAAAATTGAGAAAAGAGCTTGTAAAAGTATACACAAACTCGACTTTAGGCTTTTTATTTTAAAACTGTTATTTTTTTAATATCTGCGTTATGGTTTAATATCTATTAGGTGAAAGAAAATAACAAAGCGCTTGAAGAGAAGATTGATTTAGGATTCAATCAAATCAAAGAATTTGTGGTGAACTCAAACAAACAATTATTGGAGGATATTTTTTTGCTGTTTGCTAAGAGTGGTTGTAGCAGCTTTGTTAGTTGAGAAGTCAGGGAACCATCTAAAAAGCAGGCTGATGAGACATTTTCGGATGGATTAGATTTTAAAGGAGATTCGTTTATATTTTCAGTACATTTCTGTTATATTCATAATATAATTTTAATAAATAGTCTAGTAACTTCTTCCAGTTAATCTAGAAGTGACACGAATTTGATATTTCATTTCCAGTTAATTTTGATATGTTTTTTTTATAATATGTTAATTGCATATACAACATTTTCTCCCCGTGTTGATACATCTGTAAATGAATCGAGAGGGAACGATGCTCATGTTATGGGATCATATCAAAATGAAGAATCTCAAGTGCTTAGAACTTCAGTTAGATTTGTTGATGTTGAAAATTATGAAAGAGTATCAAGTAAAATAGGTAATGAAGGATTTTATACAAATATATTACATATTTCATATATTTTAATTCAATTATGTTATTTTAAATGTTCTTGTTATGTACAGATGAAGATGTTGCAGAAAATTCTATTGAAAAAACTCTGTCAGAGGTTGTTGTTGATATAAATGGTATTAATTTTCTTAACTTCAACTAAACTTCTTTTGTTTTATTTTGATAACATTATTAAAATATTTCTTTTGCTTACAGTCTAAGAGTCAGCTGATGTGAATACACTTGGTGCGAAACCTGATGGTAATGTAGTAAAAAAAACAACATAAATAAGTGTTGCATCTGTTGATTGTAAATTAATCAATATATCTATTATATGAAGATGCAACAGAGGATTGTCAAAAACCTTTGCATACTCTTGATGACTTTATTTTACTTGATAAAGATCTTTCTCAGATCAATAGGACTGAAGAATCTTATCTAAAAAAAGAGCTCATGTTGATCAAAACAAAAAGAAAGTGTCACCGAAGAAACGTGGCAGAAAGAAAAATTCAGGAAAGTTAATAACATCTCCCTTCACACAACATTTCGAATCAGGAGGAACTTTATGTGTTACACGTCAGATTTTTGAGACAAAACATCCTTTTCTATTTGCAACCGGAGGAGATAATAGATCCAATTTGATCGATTCATTCACTAAGTGGCTTTATACGAGTACAAAAAAGAGATAATTCATTTTGAAGTTTTTTGGATAATTTTTCTATTCAGAATATATACAAGCTTAATTCAACTTGTGGAACGCTCTGTACCTCTTCTTTAATTTTGTATTTGCCTCTTTTTTAGTTGTTGCTGTCTCGGTTTTGAGTATTTTTTAATTTTTGTTCTGTTTTGATAGGGAAAGAAACCTTATACAAATGCTCTTAATGTTATCAATCCAGCATTTGAATTGGGTATCTGTACGGTAGATGAAAGACTCTGATTTTTCAAACTGGCACATTCTGGACAACAATGGTGTGATGAGGTTTGCTATATAAATTTTAGTTGGACGTTAATATTTCTTTGATTCTTTTTATTTCTCAATCTTGAGTTTTCCTTTGTGTCTTCATAAGATTACTTCAAGGATATTCTGTGACATTTTCAGGAAAAACAGGTGTCTTTTGATACTTTTAAGTTTATTTTATGTTATCAAAGATTCCTCGTCTAATTTTCTTCTTCAAAAATGTTAGAAGTTTGATTTCTTGCTTTGACTCTTAATTATTTTTTTCTCATACATTTAACTAGCTTATCTTGATGAAGCCTAGTTAATGTTCATAGTATTCTAGTGGTATGTAGTTTTTATTTTCCTCTTTTTGGCCTAATTTCTTGCAACTTTCTTTTGTTTGAGGCGCTATTGTATTGTATAAATCTATAAATTGATGGTAGCTGGTTATTTCTTCTTCTACTTTTTTTTTTACTTTGGAAAAAGATATGTATACCAAAATTACAAAACCCAACTTGGTGGAATATGTTGATTTCTTCATATATTTGATTCTTGGAGCTAAATATCCTCTTTTTGTTTTTGTTTTTTGATATTCTTTGGTTCATCTATCCTTTTTTATTTACTGTTGATTCTCAGTTAGAACATTAATTTGGCATATTTGATTTATCAAGACTGGAGTGTTTTTTAGGATAGATTGTATCTAGAAGGACTGATT
This sequence comes from Solanum pennellii, assembly GCF_001406875.1. Taxonomy (NCBI): domain Eukaryota; kingdom Viridiplantae; phylum Streptophyta; class Magnoliopsida; order Solanales; family Solanaceae; genus Solanum; species Solanum pennellii. The sequence goes on along the minus strand of NC_028645.1, from coordinate 34,971,403 downwards.
AGTGATTATCATAAATTTGGATCAAGTACAATACTGATCTTTGGAATTTGAAGACAGATAATTGCTGCAGAACCATTTAACAGCAATAGTGTACGCCCCCGTTGACTGAACTTTTCATAGCACTAATGATTCGGCTATGCCATCCCTTGTTCTTTGGCACATTATGTAGTTTTAGCCCAAGATCTTCTGATAGTTAGCCAATCAACATTATTTGTGTACTCAACGTATTCCTTCTTGGTTAATTGAATGTTTGTTTGTTGAGACTGTTTCTTCTTACATTTCAATCTATTTTTTTTGCAGCATATTGATGTCATTTTTATTACCTAAGAAACAAAGGAAAATACGAAACCAATAGTAATGTTCGATTATAACAACTGATTGTGTTTTCAAGACAAAGATTACTAATTCTTTCTTTAAACTTTGTGATGTTCATGAGGATAAGAAGAACTTTAAAGTAAAAGATTCTGATGATATTGTTCGGTATATATGTGAACGTCGTTTGTTGGCAAGTACCTCGTGGGATAAAGTGGATTTATTTTTATTCCACTAAACATTAAAGAGAATCGTCACTGCATTTTTGTGGTGTTTGATATTGGGCAAAGGCTTGGAGGTGTATGATTCATTTCCGACAAGGGGTAGGATGAATTTAGAGGTAAAAAATATTGTTGAGATGCTTTCAGTTGTTTTACCATATTATTTAAGTGTGGTCAAGTTTTATGATAAGCATCCTGAATTGAAGGCAACACCAAAATACAGTGAGATAAATTAGTTCGAGAAAATTGAGTTTCATTTCATAACTAAAGGTGTTCCCAGACAACAAGAAGACTCGTTGTAAGTATTATCAAATAGGTATTTTTTTTGTATTAAATCAATATTTTGATAACAATTTTATATTGAATTTTGAAAGGATTGTGGAGTTTTCGTTGCTGCATTTGCGGATTTTGTAAGTAATGGACAATATATTATAAATCAACAAGTAAAGGCAGACATTCTCCGGAAGAGATTTGGAGCTATATATGGAAATATGCAAGAAGAAAGCAAGCGAGTGATCTTCAAAGTGAAGACGAAAGACCAGTTAGATAAAGGAATATAATTATATTAGTTAGTATGACTATGAAATATATATAATGTAAAACAATTTGTAGTTACTATGGCTATGAAAAACTATATTGGTCTATTTTGTAAGTCTTGGTATTATATACCTAACTGTGTTGTTTATATGTAAGTCTTCTATTTGAAGTTGTTCCTTCTTTGTGTCCTTATTGATGTTGTCATGGTAATTGTTTAATGATTTTCAAGTAAACAGAGCATACTCAACACTAACCTTTAAAATTTTCACAAGTGAATTAAACTTGAATTAAAGTTATATTACACAAATGCTAACAAGTGAATTAAACCTGAATTAAAGTCATATTTTGCACAAATGCTAACAAGGGAATTAAACCTAAGCTAAAGTTGTATTACACAAATAATAACAAGTGAATTAAATTTTGAATTAAAGCTACATTACACAAATACTAATAAGTGAACTAAACCTAAATTAAAGTGGTATTATACAAATGCTAACAAGTGAACTAAACCTAAACTAAAGTTGTATTACACAAATGCTAACAAGTGAATTAAACTTGAATTAAACCTGAATTAAAGTCCATTCTTGACACATACCCGAAATTATAGCATTTCAAAAAATTCTATCTCTCTTAGACATTCCATCAAACAACACTCTTGCACTGCAAACATCACCACACTTAACATACATTGTAACCAATGCATTAACAACATCGATTTCTAAATCATAGCTGAAACGTATTACATAAGCACGTATCTCTCTACCCTTTCTCCAATCAGGTTAACCCCCACATGTCCTCAAGACAGAAGGAAAAGTATAGACATTAGTCCTAATTCCAACTCACAACATCCGTTGATACAAATCCAAAGCCTCATCAAAATACTTATTTTCACAAAAACATATCAAAAACACATCCCTTTCCTCCATTTCCCAAAAACATACCAAAAACACATTCCTTTCCTCCATTTCCCTAAAAACATATCAAGCATCACCCAAATTCCCCAACCTACAAACATACTCAGCAAGACATTTCCAAGCCTCAAGCTCAACTGGGTCATTCAAATTAAATCTTACAACAAAAAGAAATTAAAAAATAAAAAAAATAAGATTCCAGTAAACTATATCATTTCATCTATATATCATATCAAATGTAACTATACACATAGAAACATTCCAGTAAACTGAATAACATGAGATTGCACAACTAAGAAATCATTCTATTAAACTGAATAACACGAGATTGCGAAACTAAAAATATAAACCATATAACCAAACATGATCCAAATTCGTAGAGTCAATGAGCTTCTAAAACAAACTGCTAAAACAAATTTTTTTTTTATTCTTGATCATAAGGCCTGACATTTTTGCAAGTCTTCCTGTTTTGATCATGTTGTCCACAATTGCTGCATGTAATTTTCGCCTTCTTGAATCTATCTTCTCTCAGTTGAGTATGTTTTATATTTTTTGGCCTTCCCGGAGTTCTCTTTCCATGAGGTGGAAGTACAACATCTTCAAGAACATGTGTTGGTGTGTTTCATGTACTTCCATTTGGCAGGGGATCCATTTGAAATTGATATTTCAACAATAAATTTTTTCTTGTATAGTAAGCCGAACAATATTTCTCATAAGCAGTGTGTTTTATTGTTAAAATGGACAAAGCATGTGGACATGGTAACTCATCCAATTGAAATCTCCCACATGTGCATGTACGTTGTTGAAGAAATACTGTGAATTGTGTAATATCATCAAGTACGGTATACACATACTTATTTGTCCCTACAACCTATGAAAAGGAAACAAATATAATCAAGAGAGATGTTAGATATGAATCCAAAGAAAAAATACTAGCAAACAGATTACGCATACCTTTAATTTCTCTGATGCAGTTTTATTGCGCCGCAATATATTTTCATACTTTTTTCCAAGGTGAAAACCTGAAAATATCGCCTCTGATCTGTTATTGTTATTTCATTTTTGTACAAGTTGTCTCATGATTTCCAAGAATTGCATGACTATAAGATCTTTGGCGTGTCTTGTTCGTGAAGACTGATTCTGTTATATTTGATGTCATCATTCAAGTTCTTTTTACTTCAGCATGCACACGTGACCATTTGTTGTATCCATTTTTCAACAAGTAATCTTTGATCCTCTTATCTATCTTCTCAACCATTGTCATACAATGATTAAATTTTATCATGGTGTATGTTTTTGCCATAGAGTAGAACAACTCAGTGACCCTTTGTTGACTTCTTCTGAAATTTTTCATTATGTTTTGTCGAAAGAGCCACGTACACGCAAAAGGAGGTACTTCATCATAAATTGTTGAAACTGCCTTAATAATGCTTGCATGTCTATCGAAAACGATACACATATGGTTGACTGAATGCATCTCTGAATTGCTCAAAAAAACACCTCCAAGATATATCATTCTCTAAAATCGATAATAGCATAAGCAAGTGGAAGTATACTCCCTGCACTATGTACACTTTGTTTAATACAATTTTACTGCAATATAATTTACTTTTAATACATAGTTCAAAAATTCAATATAGAAAACACTAGTATCATATTCGAAAGTCTGACCTGCTACATTTAAGGTATTAGCGGTTAGCAGTGTCCCTTTGTATGCTCCTTTTAAGAAAGTTCCATCAACAACAATTGGTGTACAATATTTTCAACCTTTTATCGAGGTGAACAAAGCTACAAACAAATATAAAAAACGGTCATCCTCTGATTTGTGCATTTTTATATGAGAACCAGGGTAAGATGCCTCTAGTATGTGAAAGTAGCTTGGCAACTTTGCATATGATTGAATTGGATCACCCCGGATTAATTCAAGAGTTGCTTCTTTAGCTCTCCAAGCTTGCATATATGTGAGTCGCACACCATATTCATCTAACATGTCACGTTGTATGTCTTTTGGTGTGTAAATAACATCTGGTTCAGCACATTTACCCACAATAACACTCCCAACAACACTCTTAGTTACTAGACTTTTCGATAATGAATTATATAGCAACAAACATGTGTGTTCGCTTTCAAATTCTCTAATCTTGAATATTTCTGATTTGTTCAAGCTTGAAGCTCGTAAAATCCAACTGCAGCTTTCTCCGGTGTATCGAATAGCTGTAGAAAAAATATTAATACACAATAAATAATTTAAAGTGACTTGAATTTAGGTCTTACCTGATTACGCTTGATCTTGTTGTCTTGAATTGAAAATGATTAAGAATGGAATGTTTTTTTAGTGCAATGGTGAGGACATATTTATTCTTATACACTTGATCTTTCTCAAAAAAAAGAATGATTGGGATTAACAATGATGCCTGGTGTTAATTCTTCTAGCTCATTAACTTCCTCACATGATCCGAATCTAATTAACCCTATTGCTTCATCAATACCATTAAATGTATTAGAGAAGTATGAATTGTGTATAACCCTCATATCTCCTGAAGTGTCTGAACACAAAAATGGAATGAGTGCAGGATTAGTCTCAAAGTTGACTGGTTCAGTTGTTGTGACACATAAAAGGTATCTTGTAATATCTCGATGTTCCTTTTTGGTTTCAAGATATACCTTTACCCTCATATCATTATGAATTTGAATTGGAGGAGACTTTTTATCAATTTGATATTTGATTTCAACCTTACTTGTTGATGTGTCTATTGAAAATTGAGTAGCAATTACAGAAACGACGGTAGCAAACATTGACTCTGTGTGTATCAACACACCATCTGCCAAGTAGTTAATATATTTGTTGTTAGGATCCCATCGTCCATTGAAGTAAAGCATCACCGCTAGATTAGTCATATTTTTCTGCACATCATCAAAAAGTGTATTACTAATATTAAAAGACTAGAGAGAGACATATAGACTAATCTGCTAGAAGAGCACCACTTTGCTAACAACTGAATTAAACCTGAATAAAAATTTTATTACATAAATGCTAACATGTGAATTAAATTTTTATTTATTGTGATCATGACTTGCATATAAATAAGTCAGAAATTGAATTACACAAATGTTAACAAGTGAATTAAACCTGAATTGAAGTTGTATTACACATATGCTAACAAGTGAACTAAAACTGAATTGAAGTTGAATTACAAAGATGATAACAAGTGAATTAAACTTGAATTAAAGTTGCATTACGCAGATGCTAACAAGTGAACTAAAACTTAATTGAAGTTGAATTACGCAGATGCTAAAAAGTGAATTAAACTTGAATTAAAGTTGAATTACACAGATGCTAACAAGTGAATTAAAAATGAATTAAAATTGTACTACACAGATGCTAACAAGTGAAATAAACCTGAACGAAAGCTGTATTACACAAATGCTAACAAGTGAACTAAAATTGAATTTAAGTTGTATTACACAAATGCTAACAAGTGAACTAAACCTGAATTAAAGTTGTATTACACAGATGCTACAAGAGATCATACCGATTAGAGAAGAGAACTGAATACCAGACATTCACAGGAACTTGAATCAAACGAAATCTCAACATAAATTAACAAACAAAAAGGCTTCCACACAAAAAAAAAGAAATTAAACTTTTAAGACCACATTTGAAAGCGCGCATTAAAGGATCAGTTAAGTGCAAAGGAGACCAACAAAAACCGCAGATTATAGTCCGGCACCCTAAACGAACAGAGCTTACTCAACACTAACCTTTAAATTGTAATGGCGAGAGAAAATTGAAGTCCGGCACCCTAAACGAATAGAGCTTACTCAACACTAACCTTTAAATTGCAATGGCGAGAGAAAATTAAAGTCGCCGGAGAGAAATCGCCGGAAAGAAAATTGCAATCACGAGAGAGAAAATTGCATGGGCGTGAATCGCGAGCGTGGAAAAATTTTGGGGCGAGAGAAAAACTATGAAGTTAAATATTCAATTAAATTGACATTTATTGTTAAAAAAATAATGCTGACAATTATGCTATTTATTTTTTAAAAAAGTAGACACACAAATTATTTCCCCTGAAAAAATGAGGCCCCAGCCCAATACAATTGCAGCAGTAGCCCAATTAGCTGGGCAGTGGGGGTTTGGGGCCAAGAATAGCCCAAACTCATTATTTTCTTGCTTGATTTAATTGACCAAGTTGGTTAGAATTATTATAGGGAAACTTACATAAATTTATAAAAATGATTCAAATAAATTCTAATAAATCTAATTTTTGTTAAAAGTTTAATCACTTGCGTTTTAATATTAATGTTTCATTAAGGTTCCATTTTCTTAAAAAATAAAAACTGTTCTTTGTTTAACTATTTTCTCAAAGTTAATTGAATATTATAAAATATATATTAAATCATTTTCCTAAAATAAATCAAAATAAATTTTAACCAAGTCATAAGAGAACCGTGCGTTATCTGGCGCTTCAAATGCCTTAAAAAACCTTCTTGAAGCGTAAATAAGAACATCTTATCAATCTTCTCTAAATTTTTAAAGACATAATATGTTAGAGTCTTTTAAAATTAAATTTTCTTAATTTCTTTTTAAAAATATTAAGTGACGACTCTTTCTAAGTAATTTTTTAAAAATGTTTTATACTTGAAATATTTCGAAAAGTGATTCTCTAAATATAGTAAAATCACGGCATAACAACTATAATAAACAAAATAATACTCGGTAGCTAAAAGAATTATAAAGAAAACAACAATTAACTCTTTTTATAGAATACGATGATATCTCTTACTTATATAATATATATCATTACATCTGGGTTGTCCATATAACTTATAACACTATCTATTAGTTCTGGCATATTAGTCATACGACTTATTAAATTACAATAAGGTTGTTTAATCCTAACAAAAGAGTTTTCTGCCTTTAGTCCCTTCAAAACAAAAATAGGTGGAACTGTCCATTCTTCAAAAAGTTTATCATCTTTTAGCCTTAGTCCTTCCCGAGCTAATAGGTCAGCCACCATATTTTGTTTGCAAATGAAGCTTATTTAAAAATTTTTTATTGAATCTATTATTTAACCAAGTGTAACGATTACCTTAAACCTCAAAACAATAAATTCACAATAATCCTTTGTAGTAGAACTGTTGAGGGGGTTTCAGTCTAGTTTGTCAAGTTTATTTAGAGACTCGTTAAAGTCACCACGATATGTATATGTAGGTTATCCCCTAGTTTTTTTCTGAAGTAATGGTAGAAATTGGCATAAATATAACTAAATAGACAAATCATTGTTGTCACTTACCTTGATCATTGCATGTATTTCTTAACGACAATTATTTCTATTCTTGTTTGATTTGTAAAAGTAGTGCTTAGGGGGTTGCTTATCCTTTGTTAGATATTTAAAATAAAATGAAAAATACCTTCTTTACGAATTCTTGTATGGAAATTCAACAAAGCTTGAGGTGTGTTGTACACCGTCTTTGAAGATTTTTCACCCGATGTAGCTTTATTATCCAAGATACACAAGGTCTTCTAGTATAAAACTAGTAGCTCGAAACTAACAACGATCCACAGAAGAAAAATTAGCACACTATTATATAAAAAGAATATAAAAGAGGGAATTTCACATGATCTCATTCTCTATATGTAAAAGGAGACATGGGTTTATATAGATGAGAATCATCTCATCAGCATGACTCATGAGCTAGAAAGTTCCAACGGTTATATACAAATTAGTGATAGTCAAAAGTTATTATTAAATATCATTAATTAGCCATGAAGACTAACCACCTAATTTTGAAACTGACACGAAAATGAATTCAATTGATAATAAAGAATTGAATGGTCGTTGAAAATGTGATAATTTGTGATAATGTCAAAGTTCCTTTTGAGATACTAGAATGGTGTTTTATAGAGAGTGCAATGGGAGTCTGGGTTTAATAAAATGTGGGATATGACTCATTATTTAGCACATGTTCAATCGGTTCATCTTGTCCCAAGCAACATCTGAGTGATATAATTACTATTTCATTTATTAAATTAACTCATTTTGATTATTCACCCAATTAATACCTCATACAACAACTATTAAATTTAAAAAAAGAACATTTAAACCAATAGTTTTAATAATACATAAATTTTAAACTAACGATAAAGATATTATCAGAGTAAGTTCCGAAACGGCTTCTACATTCGGTCAAATTCTTACTCTTGTAACTACTTGATCTGTTGTTACTAAGGGTCACCTAGTGTGGAGTCTCAGAGCTCTAAAAGTGTGGTCAGAGAATTTTTAAAATTTGATCATGTAATTATTTTTGCGAAAATTGATTTAGGTCAGGCTGGTGTCAACCCGTCATATCAGGAGGCTTCCCTCTATGGAGGCGCCGCTATAACAATCTGCCAACATTGTAGGAGGTGACAGAAAATCTACAACATAATCAAAGTGTTATTTTTTTTTTAATTTTTCTCCCACTTCTAATATGAAAAGAAAAATAGATAAGGGCTACTCCAAAAATCCCCAAAGGCACCAAGGGCAAGAGATCAGTTAGGTAGTAGATTTACGGTACAAGGAAGGTGGAAACCTAAGGGGGTTTCGGTTCTTCTGCACCATGATTTGTTGTTATAGAGTCAAACATTCATGTGCAAGATTCATTAGGTTATGCTTGACGGCTAAGTAGGCTAGGTTTTCTTTAACTAAGTAAGTAGATCTATTTTACTCATTATATCTTGTACATCTTTGGAGATTACATGCATAGGACTTTGGGAACCGAGTCATGATGGTTATAGGTTGTTATACTTATTAAAGCAAGAGATGTGATACTGACTAGTGGTGGTTCTCTAATTCTTGTTTAGACTTCAGTTCCCTTGTTAGGATGGTATGTGGTGTCCTTTAGATATAGGTATGCATGTGTCACATTCCGAAATCACATCGTAGAAGATATGGCATTCTTGGAATGTAATCGACGTACTTGACCTCTCGGAGGTCTTGAACAAGCCCTTTCGTATCGTTCATCGCATATAAACATATCAAAAGTAGTGTGGAATTAAAACTTTTCACACGAATATCATAAAACATCTTTGATATAAAACTCATAGGAATTATCAAGTCTCATTTCAGCAAATCTTAGACACGAGAATACTTTGGGACACGGCCCATACACAATAGAAATGTAGTACTACTAAGTCTATTACAATAATGAAAGACATCTATGCCCTCGAGTCAAATGAGGACATACTTCAACTTCACTTGAATGATGCTACGATCCAAGTCTTGCTTTTCAAATGCTCCTCACCTACTAACCACTATAGAGATAGATAAAAGCATGGAATTAGTACAAACACATATACTAAGTATGGCATAATACATAAAATCATGAAAACGGACATTTATTAGAAATATGCATCTTTTTCATTTAAATATCATATCATAAGAACATGAATAACATTTAACACCTTAGAAACGCATAAGATAACATTTTAGCAATTTAGTACATTTTTAGTAACATTGTAGTGAACTCATGCCAAGTTACAGTGAACTAACTATTAGGATCGAATCCACACACACACACTTGATGAATGAAGAACACAAGAACTTTTGAGAGAGAGAGAGATTAGAGATCTAGAGAGAAAGAGAGAAACCAATATTTCGTGGTAACACTCTGTTGGTAAACTTTCATGGCGGTGAGGTATATATTAATAATTCAGAGTATATTTAGTTTATGAGAATAAATAGTACAGCCTAATATATGACAGTACATCAAATATTAATCAGGCTCCATTAACTAACAATTCTCCCACTTGGAGACTGATTCAGTCATCCAAAAAATACATTCTCAAAAAAAATCTCTTCATCATCAACATCTTTACCGCACCGCAACATCTGTAGTAACAACTACAGAAGACCAACCGAGGTTTTGCATAACCCAGTTTCCCAACATTAACACATTTCGTCAACATGTCTGCCAGGTTCTTTGCACCCTCTATCTTCTCCAAGCACATATCACCATCCTCCACTGCCCTGCGAGTGAAATGGTACGGCCTTCTGATGTGCTTTGTCTTCGAATGATAGACTGAATTTTTCACCAACTGTATGGCACTCTGGCTATCTGAGTAAAGAATCTTCTCGCTATGCTTCTTGCCCAATTCCTCCAAATATCTGTCAGCCATATCATCTCTTTCCCAGCTTCAGCTATTGCCACATACTCAGCTTCAGTAGATGAAAGAGAAACACACTTTTGAAGCCTGGACATCCAACTCACTGTTGTTCCACCTATGGTGTAAATGTACCCGGATGTACTCTTGCTCGAGTCCACATCCCCACCAAGATCAGCATCCACAAAACCCTGTAGAGTCACCTTGCCTTTGACAAAACAAAGTGAAGTACTGGATGTACCTCTCATATATCTCAGAAGCCACTTCACAGCTTCCCAATGCTCTTTCCCCGGGTTTTCCATGTACCTGCTAACAACTCCAACTGCATGTGCTATATCAGGTCTAGTGCAGACCATATCATACATCAAACTCCCAACTGCTGAAGCATATGGAACAAGTTTCATATGCTCACGCTCCTCGACTGTCTTGAGTGACTGCTCCTTTCACAATTTAAAGTGATTTGCCAATGGAGTAGTCCTGGGTTTAGCATCATTAACCCGGAATCTGCTCAACACCTTCTTAATGTACAACTCCTGAGATAGATTTAAAGTGCCAACATATCTATCCCGAGAAATCCTCATCCACATACAAGAGTAGAAAGACATATGAATCAGTGTATTTCTTGAGGTAACAACACGGATCCTTTTCAGCTTTGCAGAATCCACTCTTGGTCATGAAGGAGTCAAACTTCTTGTACCACTGCCTTGGTGCTTGCTTTAGTCCATACAAGCTCTTGGTGAGCTTGCACACCATGTGTTCCTTGCCTGGAACCACAAATCATTTCGGTTGCTGCATATAGATCGCTTTGTCCAGATCTCCATGTAGAAACGCTATTTTTACTTCCATTTGATCTAGATGCAAATTCTCCGATGCAACAATACTCAACAGAATTCGAATAGAGGTTAACTTCACAACAGAAGAAAATATTTCAGCATAATCAATACCTTTCCTTTGTGAATATCCTTTAACTAATAAACGATCCTTGAATCTTCTTTTGCCATCTGGTTCAGTCTTGATTCTGAACACCCACTTGTTCAGCAAAGCTCTCTTCCCTGAAGGTAACTCAGTCAACACCCATGTGTCGTTCCCCTCAAGTGACCTCATCTCATCATCCATGGCTTGCTCCCACTTTATCGAATCCTCCACCTGTAGGGCCTCATCAAAAGACTTTGGTTCCCCCTCATCAGTCAGCAATAGAGAGTGTAATGAAGATGAATACCTATCTGGTGCCCTGATGGTTCGGATGATCTCCTTAACACCTGCTCAGGTGTAACTTGGTCCACTTCAGATTCTTCAGTAGGAGTTGGTTGAGTATCTGCTTCGACATCTCTGGGTTACTCTTCTCCAACTCAACCTCAACTCCCACTTATTTTGTAATCTCTAGAACCTTTTGCTCTCTGTCCTAGTATAAGACAGACTCATCAAATGTCACGTCACAATGTCTCAGGATCTTTCTGTTCTTGTCATCCCAAAACCTGTAACCAAACAAATCAGAACCATAGTCTATGAAGTAACACTTCACAGCCTTGGTATCAAGCTTGTCTCTCTTTTCTGGATCAACATGAACATAAGCAGTGCAACAAAAAGTCCTCAAGTGTGAGTACTTGAGTTCTTTTCTTGTCCACACCTCCTCTGGAATCTTGAACCCTAAAGGAACTGATGGTCCCCTGTTGATCAAGTATGCAGCTGTGTTCACAGCATCCGCCCAAAATGTTTTGGGCAGCCCACAGTGTATCCTCATACTCCTTGCACGCTCACTCAATATTCTGTTCATCCTCTCAGCAATTTCATTCTGCCTTGCCTTACCAGGAACTGTTCTCATCAATCTGATTCCCTCAGTTGCACAGAATGCCTTGAACTCTGATTTGTCATACTCTCTTCCATTATCAGACCTTAGGCATTTGATTTTCAAACCGGTCTGATTCTCAACTTCAGCTTTCCACTTCTTGAAAGTTGCAAATACATCTGACTTATGCTTCAAGAAGTAAACCCATATCTTCCTGCTGGAATCATCAATGAGGGTAACATAGAATCTGAATCCTCCAAGTGATGATACTGGAGATGGTCCCCAAACATCTGTGTGGACCATTTCCAACCGCACTTTCTTTGGCTCTCTAGGAGTCTTTGTGAAGCTTACTCTTTTTTGATTGCCCATAACACAGCTCTCACAAAGACCCATATCAACAGACTTCAGGCCCTCTGATGCTCCTTTTGCAACCAGCATCTTCATTCCTTTAGCACTCATGTGTCCAAGTCTGTTGTGCCACAGACTTGAACCGGAAGCACCTTCAGCAACAGCGGCCATGTTAATACACCCTGCAGTGGTGTACAAGGTTCCAGATTTGGTGACACGAGCTACTACCATAGCACCTTTCACAATCTTTCACGAACCTTTCCCAAACTCTGCTGTATATCCCGTGCTATCCAACTGACCAACAGAGATTAGATGTTTCTTGAGCCCAGGAATATATCTGACATCCTCCAATGTCCACTGGTTTCCCGAGGGGGTCTTTATGCAAACATCCCCCCTTCCTTAAATCTCTAAGGCTTTATTGTCAGCAACATACACCTTTCCAAAATTTCCAGATTTGAAATTTTGGAACAACTCCTTGCTTGGAGACGAATGGAACGATGCACCAGAATCCAAAATCCATAATTCAGCTGGGCTGTTCACACTAAGGATTAGAGCATCCCCAATGTCCTCTACTGAATTTACAGAATCATTATCATCTCTAGATTTCTGATTCTGTTTCTTCTTTGGCTTTGTACAGCTCGTCCAAAAGTGCCCTTTTTCTCCACAGTTCCAACAGGTCACGTTAGATCTGTTCGGAGATTTTCCTTGATTCTTTGATTTTGATCGACCATGTTGATTTTGGCCTTTCATCTTACTTCTCCCCCTTCAGTCAACGCTGAGAGCACTGCCCGATGAATCTCCCACTTCTCGTTTGCGAATACTTTTGCTAAGAACAACATCACGGATTTCATAAAACTTCAGTTTCTCAGATCCACGGGAACTGCTAATCACAGTAACAACAATATCCCAAGACTCGGGCAGAGATGACATCAAAATCAATGCCTTAATTTCATCTTCAAAATTAATATCCACAGAACTGAGTTGACTCACAATCATATTGAACTCGTTTATATGATCAGAAACAATCCATTCTCAGACATCTGTAAATTAAACAATCTACGCATCAAATATACCTTGTTTATGCCGATGGTTTTTCATACATGTTTGACAGTTCCTTCAACAGATCGGACGTAGTCTTCTCCGTCATGATGTTGAACGCCACATTTCTTGACAAAGTCAACCGGATCAACCCTAGATCCTGGCGATCCTTGAGCTTCCACTGTTCCTCCGTCATGGATTTCGGCTTCACCCCAGTCAATGGTTCATGAAGATCTTTCTGGTACAGATAATCTTTGATCTGCATCTTCCAGAAACTGAAACGAATCCATCAAACTTCTCGATTCCAAGCTTCGAACTATCCATCTTCAGTGATCATGTTGAATCTCCTTAGCTCTGATACCAGTTGTTAGGATCGAATCCACACACACACACTTGATGAATGAAGAACACAAGAACTTTCGAGAGAAATAAAGAGAGAAACCAATATTTCGTGGTAACACTCCGTTGGTAAACTTCCACGGCGGTGGGGTATATATTAATAATTCATAGTATAATTAGTTTCAGAGAATAAATGGAGAATAAATAGTACAGCCTAATATATGACAGTACATCAAATATTAATCAGGCTCCACTACCTAACACTAACTTCACAGTTACATTGAAGTTTCTCAACTTCACAAGGGGCACTTTATAGCATGCAATCATCTCACTAAAAACTATCCTAAGAATCACTTAAGTAAGACAAATAGAGACCGCTCATACGACCTCTCTAGGCACATCTAAATTATCCTTAAGACCACCTATAATGAGATCAACACACACTTACAAGACACCAATCACAGGAACATGATATCCTTCTACCAAAGGTGATTCTAAGTCTCACTTGAGTGTGTTGTGAAGTGAACTCCCATAGAATACCTTACACACACACTTAAGAGATCATGTAGACTACCCAAGATAGAATAATTCTCACTTAATTACATCAACACATAGATAATATGTCATTCTCCTTCAAAAGGCTATCAAAAGAATTACTTAAGTAAATCAAGAAGATAACGTCCATGATTGACCTCTTCAAGATTACCTAAATAATCCTTAAGACTATCTAAGACTTAGATCATGTCCACATAATCAACCATCTTCCCTAACTAGAGTCATTCTTAAGACTTATCTAGGTAAGATACGAAGTGACCATTCCTATGTCCCCTTCACACCTTAACTAGACAACCCTTAATTACTCTAAATAAGTATTTCTTCATTTAACATACTTTCTTAACTTAAGTCATTACATTCCTTAGTTCATATAAGACTCATTCATCACATAAGGACATTCAAGTAATGGTCTTGCACAAGACCTAGGGACTCTAACTAACACCTTCAAAGCCTATTGTGTAATATCTAGATAGCGTCCCATACCACCACCTAAACTTCATTGATTTTCTCTAATGCTAGTAGGTATCTCATATGATGAGAATAGGCAATAACCGACATAGACCATGATAGCTAGACATGGAATCCGGAGTTCTAACCCACTCCGATGAGGGTGTTCTACTTGCCAAGGGTATAACTAGGACACATCCTATGTAGGCACATGGTTAAGGAATATGATGGGATTTTATGCACTCTAGTCTCATTCGCAAGTTGAGCTATATTGTACTCTAGTCACTTTCTCAAGTAGAGCTACTTACGATAAAATAATCACACGGTGCTAGCCTTTGTTCTCATAGAGTAATTGACATTTAAAGGTTCATACAAAGGGGTTCCATATCTAGTTCATACCCCAATCACATTCACCCTATCAAAGAGGTTCACTAGGTCTACCATTCAATGGCGACTAAGATAGATCATTATGACTTTCCTAAGGATAATATGATGTCAATTCCATCCAATCAACCTTAAGTCCATCATCCTTTACACGAAGGATACCATTACGACTCTTCGACTTCAAATACATAACATAACCTTTTCCACGTATATGACCTTCTTAACATCATTTAAGTCTCACATATCATTAATTCATACATGACAGTGGTGCACTAATCCTATCTAGTCAAGACATCTCATATTCACATATCATTCATACATGTATCAAGTAAGGAACACAAGTCTATCCAAACAAGACACAAGATTCTTTACTTTATTACATATAACATATCATTCTTTGGAACATTTAGGAATAACCCTTATCATCTTTATGTCATCCTATATATTACCATATCATCATCAATATAACCATCATAGACTAACATAGTCAATTTAGGAACAATCATGCATCAACTCTAATACTACACAGATAAACACATAGTCATAGTCTAACATGATCTCCTAATATGCATAGAACTAACACATACTTTCACATTACTTCACATGTAGATAGATATGCTCATAATTCACATAAATCAACTACACAAATCATCATATTACTTCAAGTAGTGCCGACAAGGCCATGATCATCATAATACATAAAGTAATATCATCAAGGCCACATCAATTGCAAGTAAAGCACATAGCACCGCCACCATAAGTGGACCATACAAATCACAATATAATTGAAGTCTAATTAACATAAAATAAAGAGAATTAGGGCAGCGTACCACCAATCCATTCTCTCCACTTCAATCCATGTCTAAATCATCCAATTCAATACCATAAGGCCCTTACCCATGGCCATAACCAATAATTCAATACATAAACTATGATATTCAATGAAATTAGGTAAATTCAACATACATTCATTAATCTAAGAAAACCAAGACATCAATTCAATACAATTATTACATCAATCAATATCCCACAGAAAACTACACTCATTCATAAGCATTAATACAATATCACTTAACCCATAAAGTAGTCAAAAACTAAGGTTCATCAATTACATGGGTTCATAGGTTAATTGAGTTAACATCATCTAATTAACAAAAATTTAATCAATATAGAATGTTTTAAAACCTTTAATGCAAGAACCCATGGATATATCATGAAATTGGACAATTCTATCTTTGAAAACTTTAGAAAACTTCTTTGAAAGTTGGACTCCTTAATGAATAGATTTTCAAGTATCAAAAACCATACCTCAACAAATCTAATCCTCCCATTTGATGAAGAATCTCCACTCAATTCTCCAATCCAAGCCCTTCCTTGAGTTTTGGATCCAATGGATGAAATTGGACAATTCATCTTTGAAAACTTTAGAAAACTTCTTTGAAAGTTGGATTCCTTGATGAATAGAGTTTCAAGGATCAAAACCATACCTCAAATAAGCTAATCCTCCAATTCGATGAAGAATCTCCACTCAATTCTCCAATCTAAGCCCTTCCTTGAGTTTTGGCTCCAATGGAGTTCTAAAGAATTTCTAAGGGAATTTGGGTTTTTATTTTGATGAATTAAATCTTCTAAGTGTTAAAGACTTATAAACATGTTTAAAATACCAAGAAGACCCCTAAGTAAATGCCCTTTCTCTTATTTGGATGTGGGGTGAATTTACCACTTCACCCCTAACTTAACAGTGAACTAGTGCAGGAAACCAGTACCATCGACGACTGGCAATCGACGGACCGTTTGTCCAAAAACGTATCATTTTATCCTCTCGTCATTTGGTTAGAGACTTGAATTTGGGAGCTTAAGATCCCTAGGCTAAGTCTTGACCCACGACACCCATCGACGGGGCGTCAACTGGCCCATGAGCCGTCGTTTGCCTCAATCCTTTGGGGTCTGGTCTAGACATCCTTGGCTATTAAGAAGGGTCCTTCCTCAAGGAGCCTTGGTTGGTCCTTGGGGAATTTCACCCGAACGTTTCCAACCCGAATATGTATACGAGTTTAGGACCTACCACATCAATTTTATCCAAAACCAACACGTAAAACTCAACGAAACATGCATAGACACACAAGGTCATTTCAAGGCAAACCTTTTGAACGTCATGGACGTTCTTGGACGTTTGACATCCAAACTTCATGAAACTTTAAAAGTAACTATAAACACCATTAATAAATCATATAATGACCTCATTAACTCATAAAACACACAATTAGGCACGTAACCACATATGAGGCACATAGGTGACTTAGTCGCCGAACGTCTTTGTCGTCTCTTGACGTTTCACTTTCAAATCACCTAAAACTCTAGACATTGCCTAAATACTAAATTTTAGACCATTTTAGGACCTCAGACCTTCATTACAACCATGTTAGGCTCTAGCTTCACCTAAGTCACTTGAGGGGTGTTATAGCATGTCTAATGCTAATTGTATCACTTGTGTATGCATAATGGGAAAACTATTAGAAGGCATATGTAACGATAACATACCGATAATCTCATAGAATGAACCATTATGTGAATTGTGTTTGAAAGTGTTATTGCTCATGATTTTTCTTATTGCACATGATTGTTTATGTTTAATGTTTGGCATGGGTATCACTCCTAGTATAGGAGATCCCCATAGTTGGCTTGTATCACGCCTTGTATATACTAAAAGTTTACTTGGATGCCATTCCTGGTGTGTGGGGATATCGTTATAAATTATAATATTGGCTTAGGTACCATGTGCTACATTGAGTAGGGATGAGTCAGGTAACACACCAGTACACTAACAACTTGAGTTTTGGTTTCGCGTGAAAACTAAATACGTGTATATGGTTTCAACAGTGAACCTGGTTACTTCTATATGATAGATTATTGCATTTTAGATCGTGGAATGGTACATATTACTTGTGTGTGACATGTGGAACATGGTTCATGTTGTTGTAAGTATGGGTAAGGACTGGAGTCTGGGATATTTGTCACTTGTGATGGTTGAGGTATGTTATTTGTTTATTGAAAACTTAGTTCTTAGGGGTTTATTGTGCATAACTGTTTCAAATAGTGAGTTGACTTGTAGGGACTTAATTATTATTTGTTTCTCAATTGTGCTTTTTATTTATCATGATGAGTATTGTTTAATTTGCAGATGGGGTTGGGTTAAACTGGAAGGATGAGTTGTTCAAAGGTGTGAGTTTCATGTATTCTTCGAAAGAGCCAAGGAGTGGCATGAGAAAGTGTGAGAGGAGAAAAGGTTGGTTCATAGGCTAGTGATGTCCCTATATTTATTAATATTAATATGGTAGAAGGGTTTTATCTATTATTTACGTAGAGGCATAGGAACAAGGTACACTAGTTACGACATTGTACTCAGGGAAGGTAAGAGGATGTGGTTGGAGAAATGGGATAGTGTAACTTCTATATTGCATGTTGTCTTATAATTATCTATATTATATTTTGCGGTAGATTTGGATTGACCAAGGATTACTACCAGTACGTGTGTTTGTTCAGATAATACTCTTGTTATGGCATTTGGCATACTCTAGTGACATGAATTCAATGACGTTTTACAATTGAAGACAATGATCATCTCTTACAACTTCTATTCCTCTTTCATTATGGTGGAGTCGTGTTTGATTTTATTATATAAAATTTACTCTTTTAGTAGCTCTTGTACATTTTTATACTAGCTCCATGAGGAATGTTTTTATTCTATAGCAAAAGGGGTTTTTATTAAAGTTTGACGTTTTCATTGTGTTTAAAGGTTTTAAAGAGCTTTTGTGCTAAATCACTTTTTCTTGTGTGTTTAAATTCAAATAAGGTAGTAAGGGTTCTCTTATATATGTGTTATATTAGGTGTCTGCACACACAATTAATCTTTAGGGGGGGGGGGGCTAGGAAGCATTCTAGGAATCTAAGTTCTTCACTCTTTTCGTGTGGTTGTCAAATCTGGTATGGATTAACTCCATTAGTCTGTCTGGATTTTAGTTGGTATCTTGACGTAGTAATCTGGATGTTGTGATCGAATTTGAAGGTACATGTCACAACTCAGGGGTACACCTTGGATGTAACATGATACATAAAACCCCGAAAAAGACTCCATGTAAGATACTTAGTATATCATAACATAAGATCATAGAGAAGTGTAATATTTTAAAACATTTTCCATACAATCAAAGTCTTGATAAAATCAAAGCGGAAGTCTTATTACACTTGTCTCAACCATCTAGAATATGAACATTTTAGAGACCAAGCTCTTACAATAGTCTAAAACATAAAAGAAAGACACAAAAGGATAGGTGATAAAATCCTCAACGCTATGAGGTCTTACCACATCTTCAAATCCTTGCTCTACTAGAAACATATCCTTAAGATGGAACTCAAAATCGGTGAACCCTACATTTGATGAGAATGTAGGCAAGAGTATCCGTTAGTCCAGAAGTACTAAATATGATATCTAGCATAACATCATAACTTAAGAGTTAGTCAATCATAAGAGATATTTCATAAACATAAAAGATACTTAGTAAAACATAAACTATAGGGATAAGAGATAAAAACATAGTCATAAGCATAATCTCCAACATAGGCATAATATAAGCATTAGTCTAAAATCAGGCATAAATCCATACATAAAGGCAATAAATCTTGTTCATAAGCATAGTAAATCCTTAGGTCTTCATAACCTAAAAGAACTACTTCTCAAGTAACCTCAAAGCATAGTTAGGCAATGCATGGATAAGACCCATAAATCCCATCCATACTATGTACTACTTTTAGGCCATCAAAATCACACTTACCATCATTGGATCTCATCCTTAGATTACTTCTCATAGACAAGGGAACCTTCACCTTTAGTCCAACTTATTATGAAAGGCAACTATAGCAGCAATCCAAGCTAAGCATACAACATATATGAGAAATACTTCATTAGTCACCTCAAGTCAAGCTTGTTCAATGCATGAATAAGACCACATAATCACACCCATGCTAAACAAGTCACATTAGGCAAGGAAAATCACCTCTAGTCATGCATGTACTGGAAGGGCCTTTTAAGCCACAATCCAAACTAGTCATGCTCATATTTCTCTTTACTTACTCCTAAGACATGGGAACTAACCTCTTTATGTCTATCATAAGGGACAATTGGGTATTCGCCTCTCCATGTCTATCATAAAGGCCAATGGGTATTTATCTCTTACATTATATGTATTGTCATAGGTATTCACCTCCATAACTACATAAAGGCTAATGGGTATTCACCTCTTGCCTTACTATAAAAGTTATAAATTATGGTTAGTCGCCACACACTTCTCATATCATGTAATGGGTAATCACCCCTTGTTTACTAACTTATTAATATGAGAGCTCCCCTCAGATCCTTCTCATATAAAGGTATATGGGGGGAATTACAACAAGCCTCATCACATTTCATAGTCCTTGGATATAGATTCATTTTAGGTAAACAAGTCTTTCAACCTAGAATCATTCTCTGCGAGAGAACCTTTCATATCATATCATGTTCAGGCATGAATTTTTGTGAGAGAATGACCTTTCAACAACAAAACAACATGTCATAATCATAGACATTTTACTCTCAAAGTGTTCTTTACGCATATAATATACTTCATAAAACATGCATAATATCATGTCTTTCCCTTTCAAGGGTCAAAACTCATATTGAATAAACACATCTAGGATGACTACATTAGACATGGATACAATCATAGAACAAGTGATTCTATCACTTCATACGATCCTTCATGCCTAAGGTAGATTAGGTGGGTAAAGTTCTTCCACAACCATTCTATCTAGTTGTCTACCATTATCATATAATCTTTATTCTCAGAGCTTTGACATACATAATTAATCATATTGAGTTTACTTTCACAACTTTAGTAACCAACACCATGACTAAAAGTCTTACTCTCAAAGATTTTCTTCTTACAATCATCATACACACCTAGATTTCAAGGCATTCTAATCAAATGATTCATTCTTAAGTGATTCTAGACATAAACCAGCATAAAGTTTCAATCTCAATATTTACTATTCATGATCCATCACATTTACATTACTCTAAATCAATTTATATCTACTTTATTTTATTCGTGAAAAATTACTATACATGTCATCAACCCTAGAAGATCATCTATGAAACGTCAATTTCCCTTCACAAGGCATAAACCCACACTACTTTAATTTCATCAATTAGACTAGGGTTTAACATGGAAAACATGAAACTTCTTCCTAATATCATGATTCAATATTAATTCAAGAATAAACAATGAATATCCACTCAATTGGATTCATAGTCAACTTAACCCATAACATTAAAAGGAACCGTAACTTGAATTGGGGAATTCATCTTCACAATTGTGGTTTAACTAGGAGGCTCCATAGATGGAAGAATCCATGGATTAATAAAATATCATAAATTGATTATAAATCCCTCACAAAGTTTGGAAGATTGGAGGAAATTGATGAGTCCACGACTTGGACTCATTTAGGATTCTATATTGATAGAATTAGTGTCCTTAAATGCATATATTGTCTCGAAAGATGATAAAACACCTTGACTTTCAGCTATATACACTTGGAGACAAAGCACTGACAAAATAAAGCTAAAAGGAACAAAGATAGCCAAAAGCACGAAGAAGTGAAGACCTGAGGATCACCGAAACCATTTGGCGTGTCGCCAAAAGGTCCCATCCTCACCTTTTGTTTACTAAAGGAAAGGACCAATCAGCAGAAAAAAGAAGCATACCATGTTTCCAAGTAGTTCTACAAAGCAGTATGTTATCGCCTAATGATCAAAAACACGAAGATGTTGTAGGCTAGCATGAGAAGAAGATGAAGCTGCCGAAGGGCAGATTGCCGAATTCATCGGCGATCCCGACTAACTGCGCTGAGTGGTGCTCTTTCGCAGTATAACTTTTAAAAAACTATAAATACTCATTAAGAGTTGTTTAATTGATCATGGATTCTTCATGGTTGTTATTATGTGGATTTCATTGCTTGAATAACATCCTATGAGTAAATTATACTTGTTTGAATGATTGAAATTGTTATACGATTATTGAACATGTTACGTGTATTTCTGTCTAAATTTTATGGCCATGACGTAAAATTTGTATTATTCATGACTAGGTCGGATCTTGTAATCCAAAATGATTTTATTCTTCAAATGATTGTGACACTTGTGTCTTGGAACAATCTTGGGGTTGTGTTTTTAATGTTAGGGTTTTAGGGGGTTAGTATATTATGAGAGTGGGGAAATGTTGATGAACTTCAAAACTCTAGTAAAAATTTACCCGGGTATCCATAGCGAATGCAATACCACTACCACACTTCTTCTATGGCATAAGTCTCCATAGTGGTGATCTGGCGCTATAGCGCTCCCCACGATAGAGGTCCAAATGTCATGATAACGGGGAGAATCCAAGACTCAACTCTATTTTCCCATGTTTTGGCTTCCCTTCCTAATATAGATTCTATCACCAATTTAGTTCTATCAATGCAGAAAAAACACAGAAAATCATTCCAAACATCATAATATAGAACCACGGAGTAAACTATCCCTAAAACAAGCATCCATTTCTTGTCAAAACAAGAAATCATAAATGATGTGTTTTTCCCAAACAAGTCAAACCAAAAACTAATATCGAGTATCAAAAAGGGTAAGTAATCCTAACTAAGTGCCCAAATCACCTTCATGGGGAGGGGTCTTTTGCCTCAAGCTCACATGAAAAAAAGAACTTATCTAAGTCTTCCAGCTCTAAATAGGGAATATCGTACTTCGGGGAAAGGTAAGTGAACATGACCTTAATGATCTTATGATCCAACTTATAGTCCCAAGAGTGTCCCATCATCTCATAATTATCAAGTTTCTTGTGGAGCGCAACTATGTTCCAAGAAAGAGTAGATGGGGCTAGGGTTCCACAATAATAGCCTCCATGTAGTTTCTGATTGCAGCTAAGTCAGCCTCGAGGCAGCAGCTATATATTGAGGGTTCGGACTAGATGGAGGTAGGATCTACATCAATGATCTTATCCTTTGGACCTACTGCAACTTGGTTACTCCCCACTTCAGCTATCTTCCTTTTTTAAGCGCTCAAGAAGACTTCGTTTTCACTATTAAGGTCTTGAATGCACCGTCATGCTCCACCATGTATTCCATATTTATACATGAATCCCTAGCTTCTTTAGTAGAATAGAAACTAGGCTAGAAAAGAAATGGTACATCTTGCTACCGCGGTAAACATCCTTCAACTCTGAAACGAGTTGTTCCCCCATATTCAATGATATACTAGGTATGATGCAATCTAATAATACAACTCATGGATAGGTCACATCAATGAGGTTACCCGATGGATTCATCCTCCGTCCAACTAGTGTCGAGCACCTCCAGGCCTCAAGAAAGTAGTAGTGGCTCGTAAGTCCCTCAATAGCATACCAGCAGACTACCTCCCAATATTTCTCCTCTACTAACGTGTTCTACAGCCATGTCAGGTCTATCTCCATCGTCTTGGAGATGTAGGGATAAGGAGAAACCTCAGACACTTCCTACTCAAAGTTCATGAACTGAGCATCCACCCCTCGGTTGTAGATAGTAAAGGTTGGGGAATAAAAAAATTATAGGTAAGTGGTAAGGGTGTAAGTGTTAGTTTCGTTCGGGTTTTTCAAATATCAAACCAAATCATTTGTGTTGGATTTTTAAATCTATAAACCAAACCAAACCAATAAAACTTGGGTTTTTTCGGATATTTGGGTTTTTGGATTTTTCGCTAAAGTATTCATACAAAAATATAATTTACTTGTACTTCAAATATTTCTTCATTCCTACCAAAATACAACTATCTAAGCTGTTTCTTAAGAATATAGCACAAACAATGATATGATTAATAACACTAAAATAACCGAAAAACATAATAATAATGAAATCACATAAAATAAATATTGCAAATTATCAAGTCATAATGAAAATGATCATAATATAAAAATACTAAATAATGCTAAAATAATTATAATAAGTATTAGTTACGTGACTAAATATTAAAGGAAACAAAAATTAGATTATGTATTTTAATTCTCTAAAAATCAATGTAAAATCAAAAAACAAATATTCAATATTATTGTCGTTCTTGGGGTTAAATTAATTTTCTTTTTGCATTAGAATTAATTTGATTTTGATTTAAGTTTTATTATAGTTGCCAACATCTGTGGACTATAACTTTTATGGAACCATTCAAAATCCTAAGTTTCAAACTTGAAATAATATATTAAAATATAAAAACTATGAAAAAGTATAAGAAATTTTTAAAAATTATATCAAAGTAAATACTTTTATGCATAAAATATTTTTTTAAAATTACATATAGAATGTCGGGTTGTTTTGGTCTCGGGTTTATTTTTTAGTTAAAACCAAATCAACCCAAATACAGTCGAGATTTTTTTCCAAACCAAACCAAGTCAAACCAACCACTATCAATTTGCGGTATGGTTCAGTTTTCGATTCAGTTTTGTACACCCCAAGTAAGTGGGCATAGAACTCCAAGACCCACCAATGCTGATTGGGAGGGGTCGCCACCAAATGACACCAACCGACCTCTTGGAGCCAGTTGTAACTATGGGAGCCTGTTAAGTCACCCCCCCCCCCATTCTTCAATCCCGCTCTACACATAAGCCCATCCTCCGCATATAAAAAAATATTTGTCTATGAACTGCATCAAGAAATTTTTGGTAGGGGATATCTAGGTCGTGATTTGTTCCTCAACTCTCCCATTTGTTACCCTGCTATTTAAAAATCATGGGTTAAGAAACCATAGAACGATCCGAGGAGTACATGTGATTTAAATTTTGCATTGCATAGCCTGGGAGGGTAGCATTAGTTTTTCCCTCTCGTGATAGCGGTTATAGTGGAACTATAGCGGGATATTGATGTGAAATGTGTCGTGGAGGAAGGTACAACAATGGGTTTTTTCAACTATCGACACCTATTATAGTGAGATGCGAGGTCAATATAGAGATCTCCATTGGTCAAGAACTGTGATGGCACGTCAATGATTACCCTTGGCCCAGAAAGTTCCATTTTTTTGCTCCTAAGATACTCCCCACTACATGCAAAACTCTAGTCATTTCAAGTCTTAAATTCAACTGAAGCTAGGTTTTCTTCAAGAACAGCCGTTCAACTTCCCCACTATTTTGAAATCGAATTTGGCCTTATTTTCTCAAGTCCTTATGCCTAGAACATTGGAGTAGCATTACAAACATAAGGGAATACCTCATGCTTCAGAAATATTGAAAATCAAGATGCTATTTTCAATTTTCAAAATCAATCCAAACCCTATTCCTCTACAACAATTCATAGCATGCATCCTATTGAAGTACAAAGAGTAAGAGAACAATGCTTTTATTGATTTTCAGATTGTGGACGTAATAGTGGGGAGGAATTTGAGAGTTTATTGAGAATTTGAAGAGGGGAAATAGGCATAACAACCAGTTACCTCCTTTTTATGTTGACATTTTTTGTGAGGCATTTATAGAGGTTGTGCAGCCGCTACAGCGAAGCCACTATAACGGGGTTATGACTGGTACAGCAGGAACTAGCGTAATAGGTTGGATAAAATTTCTATGGTGGTTTAATGAGTTTGAATTTCCTTTCTTGATATTCTTAGGTATTCTAGACATGGTAGCATCGTCTCACTTCTATAAGGTGAGTGCATTATTACGTGTAAAATGTAACACCTTGTACGCTGGAGCAATCCATATTGTATATTTCAAATGTTGTAGTGGCACCCGTGGGCACCATCCACGGACTGTAAGAGGACCCACGGTTCATCCTGCATGTCTGTGGTGCACCACATGTGATCCTCCTCCAGAAGCTCCAAAAATATTATTCTAAGGGTCGATCTACAGTCAGTCCCACGAATTGTAATCCGTGTCCATGAATCAGATGTCAGTTTTAGCTCTCAGTCATGATTAACGATTGACCAACACGGACAATCAGTCGATCAACGGTCCGTCGGACCCATCGTCGGTATTGAGACACGTCAATTAGTGTCCAACTCTACAAGAGTTCCACAGACAAAGGCTAGGCACAAGAATATATTTAGTCTCCCTTTACAACTATATATCTACATTAGAATATTGTAATTATAAATACATGATTTCTGTGTATTTTATGTTGAGGTGAAAATAATAAAAACAACACTGCAATCTACAGCTTCTCTAGTTTTTGGGCTCTCTCTATTATCTTGTTCTAACATGGTATCGGAAGCCCTTCCGACCTCCTCTACTTCTTCACAACCTTCGGGTATTCCACTGTCTTCTTCCCCTTCAGCGCTTAACCATGCTCATCACTTCATATCTATCAAATTATCAACGACAAATTACTTATTTTGGCAAACGCAATTGCTGCCTTTTCTTCATGGACAAAACCTATATGGTTACAGCGATGGAAGCCACCCTTTCCCTGCTCCCTCAATTTCTATAGATGGTACAGACACCTCAATTCCATACCAGCATATACACAGTGGGTACAACAAGATCATATCATCTTAGGACTATTAATTTCATCCCTCTACGAAGAAATATTACCCTAGCCATTGGATTGAACACCTCAAAAGCGGTCTGGGATGCTCCCGCAGCTTCTTTATCCTCTCCATCCAACACACGCATTCTTAACCTTCATATGCAACTACAAAATCTGAAGCAAGATGACCTTACCGTCACTCAAAATTTACATAAGGATAAAGTCATCTATGATGAATTAGCTCTGTCTGGTCGCCCTCTTTATCTTGTTGATCATAAAATCTACATCTTTAAGGGTCTCCCCTCTGAATTTAAAGTCCTCGTTACTACACTTTCTGCACGACCCGAACCAGTGAATTTTTCGGAGCTCCATAGTCTTCTTTTGAAACATGATTTTATCCATGGTTCATTCTTGTCTACACTATCTATTTCATCCACTGGACAATATGATACCTACAGCACACAAGTTCCCTCGGCTAACTTCACTCAACGCAATAATAACTCTGATCGTTCCTTTAATTCTAATCCTAATAGGGGTCGTGACAGATATAACAGAGGACGTGGGGGAATAGGTGGTCGTTCCTACAATTCATGGAATTATTCACCTAGAAATACACAAGCCTGGCAGTCACAAGATCAGCGTCAAAAGTGTCAAATTTGTAATGGCACTAACCATCTAGCTTTAACACATTTCCAATGTTACAACACTAACATGAGCCCGACAACTTAGCTATCACACCAAGATCCTATATCTGCAACTTCACATTGGTTCCCTAACACAGGTGCTACACATCATATTGCCCCAGATATCACCAACTTCCATCAAGTTGAAGACTATAAGGGATCGGTCAAGTTCACATCGACAATGGTCATGGCTTTCCCATTCATCATACTGGTCATTCGTCCCTTCTCACTCCTTCACGAGACTTCTACCTTAACAATATTCTTTATGTACCTTCAATCACTAAATGTCTACTATTTGTTAAATGTTTTGCTCGTGATAACGTTGTTTTCCTTGAATTTCACTCTAATTATTTTCTTGTTAAGGATCGGGATACCAAAGATACCTCTTTTTTCCGGCAGGAGTAATGACGGTCTCTATACACTCCAATCATCCCATCCACGGAATAAATCCAGTCCTTCAGCTCTCTACTTAATCAAGGTTTCACCCTCATGCTGGCATCTCCGTCTTGACCAACCACATCATAGACTTCTTCATCAATTCTTATGAAAAATAGATTACCTTGTTCTAGTTCTAGCTCTAGCTTTAATAAAGTTTGTGAAGCTTGTCAGTTAGGAAAATCACAAAAATTGTCTCTCTCTTTGAGCATTAATAAAAGTTCTTCAATTTTGCAATTATTATATGTTAATGTTTGGGGTCCTGCACTTCTACTTTCATCTCAGGGACACAAGTACTTTCTTGTTTTTGTTGATGATTTTACTAGTTACAGTTGGGGCTATCCAATTGCGCTTAAACTTGATGTCCTAACAGTGTTCCATCGGTTCAAAGTCTTTGTTGAACGCCAATTCAATACAACTATTAAAGTTATTCAATCATATTGGGGTGGGGAATTTCGTTCAATGGCTCCAGTTCTCAATAAACTCAGCATCTCTCATCAGGTTTCATGTCCCCATACTCATGAACAACAAGGTAGAGTTGAAAGAAAACATCGACACATAGTTGAAACGGGTCTAAGCCTCCTTGCTCATACCTCACCCTTGCTTGTTATTCTCACTACGCCTTTAAATCTACAGTTTTCCTTATCAACCGTCTACCCTCAGTTTCCACACAAAGTCTCTCAGCACATGAATTGGTTCATCGTTCCAAACCCGATTACTCATTTCTCAAAACATTTTGTTGCTTGTGTTTTCCCTACTTATATCCTTACAACAAACACAAGTTTGACTTTCGGAGTAAACCATACATCTTCCTTAGCTACAGTTCTATTCATCTGGATTATCATTGTCTTGATCGTTCCACTGATTGAATTTATATAGCCCGACATGTGCGCTTTGATGAAAGAAAATTTCCTTTGTTGAAACCTCCATTCTCGGCCCTCCTCCATTTCATTCATCCCCTTCTACTCCGTAGGTCTCCTTTCCAGTCATTACTCATTCCTCACAAGCTGTCTCACCGAGACCACCTCCATCTCTAATTCCATATTTTTATACCTCGATTCTATTACCTTCCAATAACTCTCACTCGAACACTACTTCCATCCCCACTCTAACACCTAATACTATTACATCACAAGATTCACAACCCTTTCTGGTTGTCTCGCTACCATCTCTACCATCACCTACCAGCCGTAATACTTTCACAATCCCACCTCAATGTACTCACTCTATGAGACTTTAACACATGCCACCTTTTGCAAATTTAGCCACTACGACACACCTTTCATCGTCATCTTATTCCAATACTGATCCCACCTGCTTCACTGAAGCAAACAAATCCACATAATGGCGCGCGGCTATGGTGTCGATAATTGATGCATTGCTACGTATTGATACTTGGTCCTTGGTCCCCTATAGTTCCTCCATGAATGTGTTAGGGTGTAAATGGGTGTTTAGGGTGTAAATGGGTGTTTAGAATCAAGAGAAATGCATTGGGTGGTATCGAGCGCTACAAAGCTCGTCTTGTTGCAAAAGGATTTCACCAACTTGAATGACATGATTATTATGAAACATTCAGCCATGGGGTAAAGCCGACCACTATTCATATTATCTTATATCTTGCAGTAACACACAAATGGTCTCTACGTCAGTTGGATGTTCAAAATGCCTTTCTTCATGGTGAGTTACAAGAACAAGTATATATGTCTCAACCATTGGGTTTTGTCCATCCTCTCTATCCCAACGTGTGTCATCCCAAGAAGTCTTTATATGGGCTCAAACAAGCACCTCAATATTGGTACATGAGACTTCTTCGATTTTTAGTTGCTATCGGATTCAATCCCTCTAAGTCCGACATATCACTCTTTATCTATAACAAAAATAATGTCCTTTCTTATATTTTGGTATATGTTAATGATATCATTATTATTGGAAGTCATTCATCTTTTCTAGAATCAGTCATCTCGCAACTTGGTACCAAATTCTCCATTCTTGACTTAGTGGCACTAAGCTTCTTTCTTGTATTCAAGTACTACAGCAATCTGATGGCATCTCATTGTCCCAACATCAATATATTCAAAATCTTCTCACCAAAGCGGGTATGCAAAATTGTAAGCCCACTCTAACTACTATGGCTGTCAACTCCAAGCTACATAATGGTGATAGTTCTTTATTCCATGATGCAACTGTGTATTGGTGCATCTTTGCGGCATTGCAATACGTTACTCTTACTCGCCCAGACCTAGCCTTTGTGGTTTATAAACCTTGTCAATTTATGCATAATCCCACAGTGAATCAATGGGCAGCAGTGAAGCAAATACTTTGTTATTTAAAGCACATTCAATAACTTTGTTTCCATATTCCCTGCTCCTCCCATTGTTTGCTTCAAGCATTCACCGATTCTGACTGGGCTGGGTCTGTGGATGAAAGAAAAACCACTAGTGGTTATGCCATTTTAAGATCATGCCTTCTTGTAGAGATTATGCAAGAAATCTGAATGCTAGTATGTAAACATAACTCCTCAAGTCCCAGCTCGAGAAGTTTTGAATGCTAAATTTTGTAATGTCATCCAGTGGTTGGCGCATATATGACCAACCAGAATAACCACCAGGTTCTAGTTCTATCAAATACTAATGTTGTGTCAGCTGCAACTAGAGTTTGGGATTTTGTTAGGATGAATCTGCCTGAGTTCGTAGAATCACAGATTGGTGAAGATCCCCAAAACTTCATTGACAAGGTCGAGAAGATATTTGGACTGATGAAAGTAATTGGCAATGATCAGGTTGAGTTGGCATCTTGCAAACGTAAGGATGTTGCTCATATCTGGTATACTCAGTGGAAAAAGAACAGGGGTACTCATATACCGTGGTATCACGGTATTTTTAATGCTTTTTCCTTAAGTTTAGTGTGTGTCCAAAAGCCTTTTTCTATTGATTTTTATGTAAGTTTCTCTTTATTTGCAGGAAATCTGTCTGAAGATGAATGCGGAAGTTTTTGAGCAAGAAATGCAGAAAAGTTACCACCTAAGGGGCCTGTGACGGTCCGTCGAGCTTGTGACGGCCCGTAGGTGACATCATTGTGAAGCTGCTGAAGGAAGATGGGGAAGTCTGACCTAAGTGTGGGATTACGAAGTTCATGACGGACCGTCATAGCCACGACGGTCCGTCCTGCTGGTTCGTCCTGATGATCAGAGAAGTAGTCCAGTACTCAAATTTCAAGAAGTTTAAGTTTTATGGAACGAAGACCCTCGACGGACCGTCGTGCTAGAAATGGTCCGTCATACCTGTTCGTCGAGGGTAATAAGGAAAGCAGCAAAAGGATTTGTAAAGTATAGGATGACGGAGGCCATGACGGCCCGTCGTGACCATGACGGCCCGTCGTGACCATGACGGCCCGTCGTGACCTCGACGGCCCTTAACGAGGTCCGTCGATCCAGCCGCGTTTTGACATATTTTCAGCAATTAAAGTCCTTCTTTTATTAGGTTTTTGTTTTTTTATAAATAGTTCGAAAAACCTCGTTTTTGGGGTTAGACTCTCTTATAGTTAGACTCTTTGTTAGTAGACTTTTGGATATTAGACTTTGTGATTGTTATAATTTTGGAGAATCTTTAGTCCTCGATTAATTTCAGTAATTGATACACTTTTTCTGGAATTGATTGTTGGTGCATTTGTTGATTAATCAAGTGAACTTCTGGATTTTATTCTTTCTCATTGAAGTAAGTGCATGAATTCTTATATTACATATATGAATATTGTGATTATGACTATGGGTAACTAAACTCCATAACTAGAGTTGTGGGAACCATGGGTGAATAATGAGGTAAAATATAACTAAAATAACAATTCTAGAATAGTGTCTTGCATGTATTGATAATTCTTTCGTCTAGAAGTCTTTTTAACGGATGACCAACGTTAGAACTCGCCTTAATGCTACTTTTCGGACCAAGGAGGTAGATAATAGGAAAAGAATTATCAACATAAATTTAGTGTATGCTATCTAATAGGCTAGTATTGATTGGTACGAGGTAATTACTTAGTCAAATATCGAATACGATGCTTAATATGAGGTAAAGGTAAGGGTTAGTATAGCAACACAC
The DNA here is from genome assembly GCF_001406875.1 of Solanum pennellii. Lineage (NCBI taxonomy): Eukaryota > Viridiplantae > Streptophyta > Magnoliopsida > Solanales > Solanaceae > Solanum > Solanum pennellii. The sequence goes on along the minus strand of NC_028645.1, from coordinate 34,939,602 downwards.
GTAGCCGGACCAAGGTGCGGAGTGAAATTTTCTCGATGTCGTACCAAAGATTTAGAAATACATAACTTATCACTTTACATGCAAGATACTAGGAAAGAATTGTTATAGTTAGAATTACCAAGGTAGGAACCTGTGGGAACACTTAAAACCCTAGTTACTTTTATTAATTGATTAAACTCCAAGATTTGAATCTGTTAGTTGTTTAATTTAATTTAGATAGTTATTTTCATTAATTTAGAAATAAAAATCCCCCTTTTATTGTCTTTTGTTTTCTAAGGAAATAATTGAATAAATAATAGTAATAATACATTAAAGTTAAGTCTGAACTATTTTCCTCGTGGAAACGATCCCAACCTCATTAGTTGGGTTCTTTACTTGATACGACCGTTTTAATTCTTATTTGAGAAGTAAGTTTGAGCATATCAAATTTTGACGTTTTTGCCGGGGAAAGTAGCTTTTACATTAACTTAAACTTGTTACTAATGTTTAGTCAATATTTTCTTAATTTTATTTTTTTTTATTATTTTTGATTCTTGCAGAACTATCTTCCTTGTATGCCAAATACACGGAGAGGAAGAGAACCCTTGTTTCCCTAAGATCACGAATTAGAGCGTACAATATGCAATATGAATCGAAACTTGGGTATTAATGATGATGATCCAAACCAGAACATCCCAGCTTCAGTTGATGTTCATGGTCAGTTATTATCTGATGATCAGGGTAAAAATCAACAAAGGGGACAGAATCCCGCTCCACGCCCTCAAGAATACTACAGAGGCTATGATAATATAGCAGACTCTGATGGGCCACTTGTCTTGCCTTCTCTACCACCAGGCCACACCTTTGTGGTAACTAGTAGTCTGATGCAAATGCTCACTGCCAGAGGTTTGTTTTCACGGCTACCTTCTGAGGACCCACATGCCCATATAGCTAAGGTAAGGGCAGTATGTAAATGTTGTGTAGGGAGGCCTGATTTGGATTTGGATGTAATAGGGCTAAGAGTATTTCCTCTCTCACTGACGGGAGAGGCTGCTATTTGGTTCACTGAGCTCCCTTATAACTAAATTTTCACTTGGAACTAACTAAGGGACGTTTTCTTAGCACGTTACTACCCGGTCTCCAAGAAACTAAACCACAAAGACAGAGTGAACAACTTTGTGGCACTACCAGGAGAGTCAGTTAGAAGTTCTTGGGATAGATTCACCTCATTTTTGAGAAGCATCCTCAATCACCGCATAGATGATGACTCACTGAAGGAATACTTCTATCGGGGACAGGATGATAATAATAAAGCGATATTGGATACTATAGTGGGTGGTTCTTATGGGGAGTGTCCTTATGCCGAGATTGCTGAAAAGTTAGAGAAAATATCCTGGAATAATAAAGTTTGGAGTACTAGGAAGTCAGATACTGGGAGAAATACCTTCGCAGTGCAATCCACTCACAACCCAGCCACTGATCAGATTCGTGAAAAGATGGCTCAGATAAGAACTGAGCTTGGGTTGGTATTAAAACATGTCACTGGGGGTGCAGAAAAGATAAATACAGTTAACTACTTGTCTAAACCACCACTACCAAATGATGAATGCTATTATGAGGAGGATTCCTATGCGGTAAATGAGCAGACGGGGGGTTTCCGACCGAGTGCCCAAGGATCTAATCAGGAGAATTGGCGCCAAGGTCAAGGGAACCAAGGTTGGATCTATGGTAACTATAACCGTGAGGGTAAGTATGTTCGAGAAGGAAATTATAACCGCGACAACAACTTTAATAGGGGTAACTATGGTAATGAAAATGATAGGAATGAGCCCTATGTTCCTCCTCAAAATCGTGAAGTTACTCCTAGTGATGGTGGAGGTAGTATGGCGCGAGTTGAGGATATGTTGCACAAAATGATGAGGAGGTTCGATGCTAGTGATGAGCACACTAAAGAGTTGAGGAGTGATTTAGCGGGTATTGGGCAAAAAGTCGATACACATGCAATATCGATTAAGCATCTTGAGTTACAGTTGGCCCAATTATCTGCGACTGTGAACACACGGCAACCGGTCACTCTTCCTAGCAACACTGTCCAAAATCTGAAAAATGATGGACATTGTATGGCAATCACTACTCGCGGTGATAAGAAAACCATTGACCCACCTATGCCATCTAATGAGAAAAGGTGACAAAAGATAATGATAAAGTGGTAGAGGTTAATGGTGAAGAAGAAGATAACACGGGGAAAGATGCTGAAGTGCCTATAAAGGTAACTCCCATGCCTAGACCACTACCCCCCTTTTCTCAAAGATTAGTGAAAAAGACCAAGGATGGTAAATATCGGCGTTTTATAACAATGTTCAAGCATCTTTCTATCAATGTCCCTTTGGTAGAAGCTCTAGAACAAATGCCCAGTTATGCCAAGTTTATGAAAGATCTGGTTACAAAGAAAAGATCGGTCACTTTCGAGGATGACGATAGAATGCAGCATTGTAGTGCTATTGCTACAAGATCTCTAGTACAAAAGAAAGAAGATCCGGGTGCATTCACTATTCCTTGACCAGTCGGGTCATTACATTTTGCGAAAGCATTATGTGATCTGGGGGCAAGCATAAATCTCATGTCCCTCTCTATTTACAAGAAGTTGGGTTTGGGTGATCCAAAGCCCACTGCGATGCGGCTACTGATGGCCGATCGAATAGTAAAAAGTCCTATAAGGAAAATCCACGATGTGCTAGTAAAAGTGGAGTCGTTCATATTTCTGGCAGATTTTGTTATTCTTGATTATGAAGTCGATTTTGAAGTGCCCATTATTCTTGGGAGGCCATTCCTTGCTACGGGAAGAGTCTTAGTTGATATGGAAAAGGGGCAGATGAAATTTCGGTTGAACAATGAGGAAGTGACCTTCAACATTTGTAGGTCCATGAGACAAAATGGTGAGCTCCAATCGGTATCTGCTATATCCTACAAAGTTGGTGAGTCATCTGAGACACAAATAGAAGAACGTCTAGGTGTAGAAGCATTAGCGGCAGTGATAATGAATTTTGATAGCGATTGCATTGAAGAGTATGAGTCATTAGTCGCGGCTCTTGATCGAGGTGATGTTCGGTTTAAACCGAAGAAATATGAGTTAGA
>NC_028645.1:34927770-34934637 GCF_001406875.1 Solanum pennellii | reverse complement strand
AAGAATATATTCTCTCGATTTGGTACCCCAAGGGCAATTATTAGTGATGGGGGATCCCACTTTTGCAACAAATTGTTCAAGGGATTATTGGAGAAATATGGGGTTCGCCATAATGTGGCCACTCCTTACCATCCTCAAACTAGTGGGCAAGTTGAAGTGTCAAATAGGGAGATCAAACAAATATTGTCAAAAACAGTGAACGCTAGTAGAACGGATTGGTCAAAGAGTCTTGATGATGCTCTTTGGGCCTACCGGACAGCATATAAGACTCCCATAGGTATGTCCCCGTACCAACTTGTATATGGGAAAGCTTGTTATCTTCCGGTTGAATTAGAGCATAAAGCCATGTGGGCTATGAAGAAGTTGAAAATGGATTGGAACGAAGCTGTAGAACAACGGTTAACTAGGTTGAATGAACTCGATGAATTTCGCCTGAAAGCTTATGAAAGCTCAGCCCTCTACAAAGAAAAGATGAAGAAGTACCATGACCTAAAAATTGAAAAACGAGAGTTTATGGTTGGGGATTTGGTGCTTTTATTCAATTCTAGGTTGCGCTTGTTTCCGGGCAAGCTCAAGTCCAAATGGACTGGTCCTTACTTGGTTACCCAATTATTCCCTCATAGAGCAGTTGAGTGGGAAACTAAGGAGGGTGTGCGGTTCAAGGTGAATGGACAACGCATAAAAATCTATTTGGGGCATGTTGAATCAGCAAATGAAGTAATTGAGGCATACCATCTTGATGAAGTCTGAGTAATCAAGTGTCTTCAGTCGTACCGCGACGTTAAATCAGGCGCTTGTTAGGAGGCAACCCAATACTTATAGTTTTCTTTCTAGTAATAATAGCATTTTCTACTAATGGGTTTTAAATTTGAAGGAACATCACCAGGAAATTCTACAAAAAATCACACTGCAACAGTCACTAACGGACACATCGACGGACCGTCACGCACGCGATGGACTATCGCATGAATCCGTCGTGCCAGGTATGTCTTTTATTTATTTCAAAACAAGGGCACACGTGATGGAACCAATGACGGACCGTCGCATCTGCGACGTACCGTCGTCGGGGACTCGTTGCGTCATTAATGAGCGTACGCGACCCGACCCGGTTGGGGGTAATTTGAAAAATTGGTAACATTTAAAAAACCCACCCCTTCATTTCACCCATTTCCTTCCCTCTTTCTCCCATTTCCCTCCCTTTTCAACTTCCAACTTCCTACCTCTCTTCTCTATCAACCGATCGCTTCCCCAAATTCCCCAATTCCGGATATCTCCTTTCTACTGGTCGGAGTCAGTTGTTGTGGTTCTGTTCTTGATCACCAAGTACCTCCCTTGCTTGTTTTTCTCCTATTCTCAGGTATGTGTCTCTGATTTCTACCCTACATTGCATTTTTGTTTATCAATTCGTATTAGCCTATTTCTTATTGATGGGTCTTCATTCTTTGATCCAATTTTGTCTGACCTAGGTTGAGAATCCTCAAATTGCCTTGTTAAAACTCTAGAAATAGGTGTTTTAGCATTGCTAGTTTACTAGGTATTTGGGTTAAAAACATATAGGTTATCACTAAGTATTCCATGTGAGTCACAGAGGATGAATGTGGCATCCTCAATTCTGTCACTGAATAACAGAACAGACCCCGATGACGGACCGTCGTACCCACGACGGACCGTCATAGGGTCCGTTCCAACACCCCCAACACCTCGCTATCCAATTTTCTCCCAAGTGTCCACCAACGGACACATGTGACGGACCGTCGTTCCCACGACGTCCGTCCTGCACAACCGTTCTGGTTGTCAGAGACCCTATTCCTAAGGGTCTCCCACCTTTTTCTAAGTGTCCTCTTACGGACATCTACGACAGAACCTCATACCCGCGACGGTCCGTGCTGCACAACCGTTCTGGTTGTCAGAGACCCTATTCTTAAGGGTCTCCAACTTTTTCCAAGTGTCCTCTTACCGACATCTATGACGGACCGTCATACCCTCGATGGTCCATCCTGCACAACCGTCATGACGGTCAGAGACCCATCTCCTGAGGGTCTCTATAATTTTTCTAAGTGTCCTCTGACGGACATCTACGACAGACCGTCACACTCTCGACGGTCCGTCCTGCACAACCATCATGACGGTTAGAGACCCTTGTCCTAAGGGTATCCATTTTTTTTCCAAGGGTCCTCTGACGAACATCTACGACGGACCGTCATACCCTTGACGGTTCGTCCTGCACAACCGTCTTGACGGTCAAAGACCCCTCTCCTAAGGGTCTCCATACTTTTTTTAAGTACCCCGCGACGGACATCGACGATGGAACTTCATTGTCACGATGGTCCGTCCTGCTTAGCCATCATACTTGTCAGATACTTACCTTCAGGGGTCTCCACATCAACATAGTTAAAGTAAGACATGACGAACCCCATGATGGTCCGTCGTACTCACGACGAGCCGTCACCTGGTCCGTCGTGTTTCACTGTTACTGCAGAAAAGTCATTAGAGCTTAGCTCTTATATTTATTTTGTGTCATTTTTGCTCTTCTTGTTTGCTCCTTCTCGTACTAATATTGATTCTTTACAGGTACTATCTCTAATGGCACCAAAACAAGATCGAGTTTATGCACGTGGGCGTTCAAAGTCTGTCGCCCCGTCTGCCCGACTGGTTATAGACTCTGATGATGAGCATGACCCCGAGTACGTGCCCCCAGGCACTGCCACTCCATCACGAGCTGCACGTGCTACCAGAGCTACACCCAAAAAGGTGGCGTCCGGCGTAGTCACTGCCTCCTAGTCTGATGAGGAGCGCACACTGACCGGTACACCTTCTGGGTCAGCTCACATGAAGAAGGAGCATCTAGATCCTTAGGAGTTTAGTGGTCAGAGGAAGCCTCCGGGTCCGGTGAAGTCCCTACCCCCTCCAATCTGCACAGTCTGCCTCGTCTGATGAGGCTGACAGTCCTGACTCCACTCCAAGCTCACCGACTGGTGCTCTCACCCCGGTTGCCGACCATCCCAACCGATGGTGTGTCGACGGGCAATATCAAGTGTATTCCGACGCCAAGTTTCTAATTGATAAAGGCGTCATGACACGGACGCTTACACTGGAGAGGCGGGTCCTTACGGGAAGTCTCCCCACCATGCCAGAGATCCACAATCTCTTCACCAGACAGCGGCTGGAGTGGACAGCTCACTCTTTGGGCCATTATAGTGAGGAGTTGGTCCGAGATTTCTACGCCTCTTACATGGCTACTCTCAGATCACAAATAGATAGGTGGGATACCCCCGCAAAATAGGCCCCACTTGAGCATGTCCGAGTACGTGGCATTCAGGTCGATATCTCTCTGCCCGCCATCCGCCGGTATCTATACGGCGAGGATGTTGATAGCCAACAGGACCCCTCTCACCGACGAGTTCGACTACCGGTGGCAAATTGTAAAAGATGGCCAATTCTTGCGTGAGCCATCGCGGAGAGAGACCACCAAGAGGTGGATGGCCCTGCACTTGTCTGTTGATAAAGAGGGTGCCGACTGGGTAACGGAGCCGAAGGGAGCCATCAAGATGGATAACTTTACCTTCAAGGCTAAGTTCTTATGGTTGATTGTCCGCCACTGCCTTTCCCCCACGGCCGTTGATAATATAGTCACATGGGATGGTGCAGTTCTGATGGCGGCGATGATAGCCGGGTTTCAGGTGGACTTCGCTTGGCTTCTACATGCGGTCATGCACGAGAGGGCTTTAAGGTCACAACTACTTACCCTTTTCTGTGCATGATATTTTTCTTATGCAGGTCCGCAGGTGTGCCCATCTGGCACATTGATCAGCTCAAGACTCCGCTGGTCACTGTTGATATCGGCCTCATCAGGGATGAGGCCAATGAGTTGGCTCCACGCAGAGGGCCCCGTCCCGAGTTGCCTCCACTTGGTGACAATCTGGCTGATATGGTAGCACATGCTCGCACGGCTACGCAAGCTGCTTCTGAAACCACTGACACTACCGCGGTCGAGTCCATCCCGGGTAGTAGCACTGCCCCGAGCTCCCCTCGCTCAACCCCTTTCCCCGCTCTGGTCCCGCTTGCTAGGGTCCAGAAACTATAGGCACAGATGGCTACACTTCTGCATCACATCCAGCCTTGGATGCAGAGGTCGATTGCTAAGGCAGAAGAGCGCTTGGAGCGTAAAATCGTCCAGCACTCAGAGCGGAAGATCGCTGAGGTTCATCAGCACTTAGACGCTTTTGAGTTGTGGGTGCTAGCCCAGCCATCCCGTCAGGTGGATGTGTCGACCCTTCAGGCTGCGGTCGAGAGCCTGCGAGCGGACATTGATATGATCCTAGAGGCTAGAGTGCCTGAGTCTGAGGCCCCTTCTGCAGAGCCTGCAGAGTAAACAGTGATGGAGGCCTTATTCGCCACTTCTGAGATTCCAGCACCTCCCCCTCGAGAGCATGCCAAGAGGCGCAAAGGTCGAGAGGAGGATGAGGCTAGAGCACGGAAGAAGGAGCGCCGTGAGATGGAGGCTGCGAGTAGAGCCTCGCTTGCTGATGAGGAGGCGCGTCGGATCAGGGCAGTAGAGTCAGCTGCTGGGGCATCTAGCTCCAGAGATGTGGCGATAGCGGGAGGCACTGCTGATAGTATTGTTGCTGATGAGGACACTACTGAGGGTGTCCAGACTACAGAGGTAGTGGGTTCTGGGAAATCGGACCCACTAGCTTGCTGATCATCGGCGCTTTGCGCCGCAGGTTTGCTTCACCTACCACTCTCGTATTTCAATTTTTGTATGCATTGGGGACAATTGCATATCTTTTTGTTGGGGGTGGGGTAAATGGAAAGTGGGTGCTAGGTGAAGTCTGAGTAGCCCAATTTACTATCCTCTTTTGGGGTATTCTTGCCTGTGTTCTTTTTCCACAAGAGACTAATTATTTTTATTGTTGAACCGGCATGTCTATATCTTGTGTACATAGTTTAACTCTGAAGCATGATGTCTAAAATGATATCCTGATGAAATAAAAATGATGCATGACTAGGCATAGTAATTGATAAATGTGTGGCTCTAAGAATGACATAGAGATACACCACTGCATGACCCTAACTCTAAAATTCGAACTAGGTGTCTGATAATCTGGCAGAGTAATGAGATGTCAAGTGAGTGTGAGGAAGATTTGAATAGTCCACTATTTGTACTGAGGTAGAACTTGTCAGGTTAGTCCTGCTAAAAGTAAGCTGTAATAGACAATTAGGAAAGGATCATAGGCCCTTGTTCAATATAGCCAATTTTTAGCCTAAATAAAAAAAAACGAATGAAATTAATCCCTCTTTGATCCAGATGATTTGAGCTAAAAATAGACCTTTCTTTTTCACCCCAACTGATCTTTTCTGGGAATAATGTGTTGGCCATGGTCCCTCCTTGGACATGTGCACCTTAGCTTATGCCAAAAGCATAAGTTGAGGGTGGCTAATGCAGTAAACAACCTTTTCATGGCCCTGACCCAACTTTGGGTATGGTGTACTTTGACTCATGAAAAGCCATGAGTTAGGGTGGCTATTATGAGGAATGCTCTGGAAAGTGGGGTTGAAAGAACAAAGAGAGAGAAAGAACAAAAGTAAAGTGACTCAAGAACCAGTTGAAAGAAAAGTGAAATAAAAAAAATACAATAAATACAAGCAAGAAAAGAAGAGAGTCACTTACAGAACTGAAGAAAAAAGGGAAAATAGCAACGTGAAAGAATATGAGAAATTGGGCAAAATAAAATGATAAAAAGTGGTATGTTTAGCCGATATGTCAAGGAGGGAAAAAAGTCACTAAGGTATACCTAAATATACCTTACCTGACCCTGAGAAAATGTTACAAGCTAAGAAAGTCCTATTGTGATCCGAAGAGTTGTATAGCGAACTTAAAGCAATGAAAATAAGGGCAAGCTTATTGCAATATGTATGAATGAGTTGTGAATTTGTTCTGAGAGTGAGTGTTGAAAAGTAATCATTATACACAAACTGAAATCATTGTGTGAAAAATGAGGATGTTGTTTTGAAGTGAGGACACTAGTTGCAATACCGAAAATATTAGAACCTCGGTGAGAAATTGAAGAGGATAGGTGTCAGTGCGTGGTGAATCTGTGTCATGGTCTGATTCCACATAATTCAAACCTAATAGTGATAACATGCATAAACATGATGAGACTGATCGGGATCGATAGCCAAATGATTGTGAAACCTAAAACATGGATACTATTGTACAAGGATTTTGTAGTGAGTCACAGTGTGTCGCTTAAGGACAAACAACGAATTTAAGTTGAGGGTGTTGATATACCATGGTTTCACGGTATTTTTTAATGCTTTTTCCTAAAGTTTAGTGTGTGTCCAAAAGCCTTTTTGTATTGATTTTTATGTCAGTTTCTCTTTATTTGCAGGAAATCTGTCTAAAGATGAACGCGGAAGTTTTTGAGCAAGAAATGCAGAAAAGTTACCACCTACGGGGCCTGTGACGATCCATCGATCTTGTGACGGCCCGTAGGTGACATCGTAGTGAAGCTGCTGAAGGAAGATGGGGAATTCAGACCTAAGTGTGGGATTACGAAGTTCATGACGGACCGTCATAGCCACGACGGTCCGTCCTGCTGGTTCGTCGTGATGATCAGAGAAGTAGTCCCAGTACCCAAATTCCAAGAAGTTTAAGTGTTATGGAACGGAGACCTCGACGGACCGTCGTACTTGATACGGTCCGTCATACCTGTTCGTCGAGGGTAATAAAGAAAGAAGCAAAAGGATTTGTAAAGTATAGGATGACGGAGGCCATGACGGCCCATCGTGACCATGACGGCCCGTCGTGACCACGACGGCCCATCACGACGTCCGTCGACTCGGACGCGTTTTGACAGATTTTCA